>NW_014569724.1:0-2337 GCF_001313835.1 Polistes canadensis
CGCCTAGGTGCTTCGCCCTACTCACTCGTTGCGTGGGATACGCACCAGATAGAGATCTGATGTTTTGATTACTTTTATAATAATAGAAAGGGATTTATTGAGTTGAGTACATTCATTTAATTGGAAAAAGATTTTTTAAGATGAGTACATTCATTAAAATAAAAAGTAATTTGATGCGTTATCTGCATGTATTTGCCAAAAATTGCTCCAACATGGAGTCCTCCGGCGATTGGATTCAGCTAATTGTGAGGAAGGTGAAAGGGTTATTAGAACAAAATAAAACACGTGGTTGAGCCAATAAAATTGCCAATGCTTTATTGGCTCATCAGGGAAAAGCCTTTCGGCATAAAAACCCTGTTCGCTGCTACACTACAAGTTAAATGATGATCAACCACGGACAAGCCCGTGGTTGACTTCTCTCCTCTCTACCAGCGGTCACCAACGGACAAAGCCCGTGTTACCGCTCCTCTCGTTTATCCGTTCACGATGATTGGTACCAATGAAAGCTTTTTTACCGTTTCGTATCGCCTCTCCCATTCGGTACCGTTAATTACCGCCTCTGCGGTCCGTCACCTTTCTATCGTTGACCCTGGGATGTGATTGCACTCCCTTGGGATGTTGAATCGTCTACTACTGTTCGTTGGAAAAATGAAGTGTTCTCTTAAGCGTCTGGCGAAAGAATAGACCGAATGTCCTCGATAATGGACCCAGAAGGGCGTAAACACTCGGCGCCGAGTGGTGGGGATACGACCGTTAATATTGGACTAAAAAGGCGCGTTTTACAAAATGTTACTTTCTCGCTCACGATCGATTCCGATCGTACAGTACATTTATTCAAATAAATAGATATTTGTAAGTTTAGAACTTTTTTTTAAATAGAAAAAGATTTTATAAGTTAAGTATTTTAATTCAAATAATAAGAGATTTGATTAGTTAAGTACTTTTATTCAAGCGGAAAAAGATTTAATAAGTTAAGTACTTTTATTCTAAAAGAAAAAGATTTGATAACTTAGGTTTTTTTATTTAAATGAAAAAAGATTTGATTAGTAAGATAAATTATCTTAAATGTAAAGAGATTTTATTAGCTGAGTAGTTTTATTTAAATAGAAAGTTACATAATGGGATGAGTAATTTTATTCAAGTTGAATGAGATTAGATGAGTTAAGTACTTTTGCTCAAAAAAAAAGAGATTTGATACGTTAGGTATTTTTATTAAAATGAAAAGATATTTGATTATTTGAGTACTTTCAGTCAAATAGAAAAAGATTTTATGAGTTAGGTACCTTTATTTAAATGGAAAGATATTTGATTTGTCTATAACCTTCATTAAAGTAGAAAGAGATTTGATTAGTTGTTTACATTCTTTTAAGTAGAAATATATTTAAAAAGAATTGTACTTTCATTCTAATTGAAAGCGAATAAATGAGTTTATTACTTTTATTCAAATAGAAAAAGATTTGATAAATTCGGTACTTTCATTCAAATAGAAAATAATTTGATGAGTTAAGAACCTTTATTCAAATTGAAAGAGATTTGAAGAGTTTAGTATTTTTATTCAATTACAAAGAGACTTAAGGAATTAAATACTATTATTTAATAGGAAAAGAAATTTTTATAAGTTTAGTATTTTCAAATAAACTAAAAAAGATTTGTTATTTTAAGTACTATCATTAAAATGGAAAAAGATTTAATAAGTAGAGTTCTTCCGTTCAAATGGAAAGAGATTAGATAAGTTGAGTACTTTTACTTAAATGAAAAGAGATTTGATAAGTAAGGTATTACTATTAAAATGAAAAGAGATTTGAATATTTGAATATTTTAACTTCAATAGAAAGAGATTCGTTGAGTTAAGTACTTTAAACTAAATGGTAAGAGATTTGATGAGTTTATAACTTTTATTCAATTGAAAAATGATTTGATGAGTTTTATACCTTTATTTAAAAGGAAAGAGGGTTGATAAATAAGGAACTTTTAATGAAATACAAAAAGTTTTGATGAGTTCAGTATTTTTAATCAAATAGACGGAGATTTGAGGAGTTAAGTACTTTTTTTTAAATAAAACAAAATTTAATAAGATAAGTACTTATATTTAAATAGAAATAGAATTTATAGGTATAGTACTTTTATTCAAATAGAAAGAGATTTGAAGGGTTAAGTTCTATCATTTAAATAACAAAAGATTTGATGAGTTGAGTACTTTTATTTAAATACAAAGAGATTTGATAAATTTATTACTTTCATTATGGTTTAAAAAGATTTGATTAGTTTAGTACTTTCTTTCAAATAGAAATATATGTAATGAGTTTTGTACTTTCATTTAAATAGAAAAAAAATTAA
>NW_014569724.1:5699-6801 GCF_001313835.1 Polistes canadensis
GTTTTTATGCCGAAAGGCTTTTCCCTGACGAGACAAATAAAGCGTACTTTTTAGTACTGACTGGGCTCAAATAATGTTGTTATTGTGTTTTTATTTTCCTATCCTCCTTCCCATTAATAAAGAATCTCGATATCACCCGTAAGGGCATTTTTCGATTCACTACTAACCACTGGAGTACCGATTAAGGCATCGGTCGCATCAACAGTATATAAAATACTTTTATTCTAATGAAATAAGATTTATTCAGTTGAGTACCTTCCTTTAAATGAAAAGAGATTTAGAAAGTTGAGTATTGACGCTTATCGGAAAGAGTATAAATGAGTTGAGTACTTTTATTTAAATGGAAAGAGATTTAATGAGTTAAGTACTTTTTTTTAAATGGGAAAAAATTTTGTTAAAAAAGTACTTCGATAAAAAAATTGAAAGGGATAAAATAAGTTATGTTCTGTCATTTAAAAAAGAAGAGATTAAAAGATGAATGTACAAAAAATTTCTAATCTGTTTTTTTTATTATTGAATAAACCTAATTTAATAAATCTCTTTTTATTAGAAAGCAAGTACCTAACTCAACAAATCTTTTTTAATTGAATAAAAGTACCTGACAAATCAAATCTCCTTTCCATTTGACTAGAAGTACTCAACGTATTAAATGTCTTGTCTTTTGAATAAAAGTACTCAGCATGTCAAATCAATTTCCATTTAAATAAATGTACTTACTTATCAATTTTCTTTTCAAATAAGTGACAGTTTTTAACTGTTTAAATTTCTTTTCATTTAAATGAAAGTACTCTACTCAACAAATCCCTTTTTCTTAGAAAGAAAGTACTCAACTCATAAAATCTCTTTTCATTTTAACGAAAGTACTCAACTTATTAAACTTCTTTTGATTAAAATGAAAAAAGCCAAATACTTTAAATCTTTTTCGATTTGAATGAAAGTACCTTATTTCATTAAATCTCTTTCTGTTTAAATAAAAGAACTAAACTCATAAAATCTCTTTCCATTATAAAAAACGTACTGTACTTATCAAATCTATTTGTATTTAAAGAAAAGTGCTTTACTCAATAAATCTCTTTTTATTAGAATAAAAGTATTTATCTCA
>NW_014569724.1:7501-8869 GCF_001313835.1 Polistes canadensis
TTGAAATCTCTTTCTATTGGAAAAAAAATACCTAACTAAATAAATCTTTTGCTTTTTTAATTAAAGTACTTTAATGAACAAATCTTTTTCTATTAAAGTAAGAGCACTCAAATCGTCAAATCTTTTTTCATTTGCATCAAAATACTAATCTCAATAAATCTCTTTATATTTGAATAAGAGTACCTAACTTATCAAATCTCTTTGTCTTAGAATGGAAGTACCTATCTCAACAAATCTCTTTTTTTATGTTTTAAAGAACTCAATTTAATAGGTTTTTTCATTTTATTAAAAGTACGTAATTAATGAAATCTCGTTCTATTTAAATAAAAGAACTTAATTTAAAAAATCTCTATTTATTAGAATGAAAGTACGGAAGTCATTAATTCTCTTTCTATAACAATGAACGTACAATTCATATTAATTCTCTTTCCTTTTAAATTGAAGAACTTAACAAATAAGATGTCTAACTATATGAATTAAAGTACTTCACTTATTAAATCTAGTTCCATTTAAATAAAAGTACTTAACTCAATAAATCTCTTTCGATTTAGATGAAAAAACCAAACAATTTTAATCTCTTATTTTTTGAATTAAAGTATAAAACTTAATAAATCTTATTTCAATAAAATAAAAGTACTTAACTTAATAAATCTTTTTCTATTTAAATAAAAGTACTAAACTCATAAAATCTCCTTTCTATTTAAATGAAAGTACTACACTCATCGAATCTCTTTTTAATTAAATTAAAGATCTAAGAAAATAAAATTTCTATCTTTTAAAATAAAATTACTTAACGCAATAAATCTCTTTTTAAGTAAATAAATTAATTAAAATCATCTAATCTCTTCCTATTTAATTAAAAATTTGTAACTCATAAACTATTTTTATATTTAAATGAATATACTTAACTTATCATATCTTCTTTTATTTAAGTCATAGTACTTAACTCATTAAATCTTATTCTATTAAAATAATAGTACTCAAAATATCAATTCTCTTTTTATTTAAATAAGAGTACTTAACACATTAAAACACTTTCTATTTTAATGACAGTTCTCTTTTAATCAAATAACTTTCCTTTGTAAAGAAAGTACATAACTTATCAAATCTTTTTTTATTGAAATAAATGTACTCGCCTAATCAAATCTTTCACCATTTCAATGAAAATACTTAACTTATAAAATATTTTTCTATTTCAATAAAACTACTGTTCTTATCAAATCTCTATATATTTAAATAAGAGTACCTATTTCATCAATTATTTTTCGATTTAAAGCAAAGTACTTTATCATCAAATCTCTCTCTATTTAAATAAAAGTATCCAACTCATTAAATCTCTTGCCATTTAAATAAAAGTACTTAACTATT
>NW_014569724.1:10546-13986 GCF_001313835.1 Polistes canadensis
AATGAAAGTAATAAACGCATTCTATGTCTATCCATTTAAATTAAAGTACTCAACCTATCAAATCTTTTTCTATTTAAACTAAAGTACCCTAAACATAAAATTTCTTTGTATTTAAAAAAAAGTACCTAAATCTTTAAACCTCTTCTTATGTCAATGAAAGAACTTTAATCATTAAATCCCTTTCTATTTGAATAAAAGTACTAAACTCTGTAAATCTCTTCTCATTTGTTTAAAAGTACTATACTTATCAAATATCTTTTTATTTGAATAAAGGTACGCAACCTAATAAACCTCTTCTTTTTTGAATGTAAGTACTTAATTAATCAAATGTTTTTCTACACAATTAAAAGTACATTAATTATCAAATCTCTTTTTAATTGAATAAAAGTGCCAAACTAGTTAAATTTTTTTTTTATTTTAATTAAAGTTTCCTTACTTATTAAATCTTTTTCTATTTGAATTAAAGTCCTCAACTCATAAATTACCGTTTTATTTAAATAAAAGTCATCAACGTTTTGATTTGCTTTGTATTAGAAATAAAATACTAAGTTTAATAAATACATTTCTATTTGAATATTGTTACTTTTCTTAATAAATCTCTTTTTAGTTGAATGAAAGTACTTAACTTTTCAAATCCCTTTCTACCTTAATAAAAGTACGTAACTCATCAAATCTCTTTCTATTTTAAAGAAAGTACTAAACTCATCAAATCTCTTTCTGTTTAAATAAAATTACTTGACTTATTAAATCTCTTTCTATTTAAATGACAGTAATCAATTTATTTAATATCTCTTTATTTTTGTATAAAAGTACTTAACGTACTAAATCATTTATTGTTTAAAAAAAAATTTTCATATTTAATCACTTTCTATTTAAGTGTAAGTACTTATCTCATTTATACTCTTTCAATTTGAACGAAAGTACTAAACTTATTTTATCTCTTCTTATTTAAAGGAAGGTACTTAAATTATAAAATCTCTTTTTATTTGAATGAAAATACTCTACTCATCAATTCTCGTTTCGTTTAAATGAAAGTTATCAACACATTTAGTCCATTTCTAATTAAACAAAAGTACTTATCTTATCCAATCTCTTTTTACTTTAATGAAAGTACAAAACTTATTTGTTAAATTAATGGAGAAAAATATCTTATAATATAAGTGGTAAAAGTTTAATAAATCTATATATTATATTTATAGTTCTTCCGTGCAACGTGCTATTACTTTTATTTTAACTATGTAATTCTTCTAACGGAGAGCCCTATGCGGCTTATCGCTGTCCCTTATATACTAATCTTACATGGACTAGAGTGGGGAGACTTACATGTTGCGTCTCTCTCACGAACACTAGTACACAAACACATTCTTTTGCGCTACAGCACATACATTTAACCTTGCAATAGACAATGTACACATATCAACACGCCTCCTTACATTTTTATTGCCATAGATTTTATAATTCTCAATTACTTAGTCCTATTGTAATTGTAATTTTTTCTAAATTTTTCTAATTTAATTTGTCCTAATACTTTAGTGAAAATATCAGCAGGATTTTTATCCGTATCAATTTTAATTACATCAATTATACCTTGTAAATAATTTTCAATTGCGAAATGATAGTGTGTTTCAATATATTTTGAATTTTTTTGTAAGATTTCCATATTTACTAATAATAATCGCACCTGCATTATCCTCATAAATTTCAACTCGATTCCTAATTTCTATTTCAAATATCTTTAGCAAATCTTTACCTAATTTTAATTCACTCACACATGCTGATAACGCAACATACTCAGCTTCGGTAGACGACTTTGTTACAATGCTCTGTTTTTTTGATTTCCAATAAATAGTGTTTCCATACATTTTTATTACATATCCCGTTGTTGATTTTCTGTCAACTATGTCTCCTGCCCAATCAGTATCAACACAACATTTTAAAGTATTAGCATTTAGATTTTTCTTATAAACCAATTCTAATTCTTTAGTATAGTATAGATACTTTAATATTCTTAGTGCATATTTATTATGACTCTGGTCGTAACAATTTTGAAATCTACTTAAGTAATTTACTGAATAGCATATATCTGGTCTAGAACTTGAGCTTATATATAGCAGTGCACTAATTAAGTTTCTATATTTTATATCATTTGATGATGTTAAAGTAGGCTTACATTTTAAGTTTTGTTCCATTAGAGTAGCATACAGTTTCGCATTTTCTAGATTATATTTTCCCGCTAAAGACTCAATATAGACCTTTTGATCTAAAGTCATGTAATTTTTACTACAATCATAAATAATATTCATACTTTAGTACGTTTTAACTCGTCCCATATCTTTCATTCAAAATTTTTCAGTTAATTTTCTTTTGATATATTTAATTAACTTTCTATCCTTACTTGCTAATAATAAATCATCAACAAAAATAATTAAATAAACCTTTTCACTTTTGACTTTCATAAAACGTAAACAATAATTAATTTTTTTTGTTTGAAACCTAATTCGCTTAAATAATTATTTAAACATTCATACCATGTGCGTGGACTTTCGCGTAGTCCGTACAAAGCCTTGTCTAATTTATATACTCTTCCTGAATCATCATCATAACATTGAGGTTGTTTCACATAGACGTCTGATATTACTTTTCCATTAAGGAACGCTGACTCTACGTCCATCTGATCAATTTGAAAATTATTTTGTACACAATAATTTAGTAAAATTTTTAATGTTTGTGTCCTCACAAATGGTGAATAAATACCATCAATTATCTCTTTTTGCTGAAATCCTTTTACTACAACTCTCGCCTTATATTTATGGTCTCCTTTCTTTGTATAGACCCACTTTAAATCTAGTGCTTTTCTGTCTTTCGGTTTTTCGACTAATTTCCATGTTGCATTTTTATTTAAGCAATCAATTTCTTTGTCCATGGCTTCGTGCCATTTCTCGCTCTCGTTATTATTTATTGCTTCATGATAGTTCTCGGTACTATCAGCACTTACCAAGTTTACATAGATACAATTAGTTATCGGATTTCCATATCTATTTACTGGACTTTTCTTTCTTTTAGACCTCCTTATTATGTTTAAATTTTCATTGTTAGTACTCGGTTCTAAGATTTCATTTCCGTTTCTTTCATTTTCAAGTTCCTTTTCTAATTCAGTTTCACGTTCATTTTCTGATTCAGTTTCACATTCCCTACTCACCTCGAGAGATAGAGTAGAAGAAAGTTTAAAGTCATCCATACCATTTAACTCTACTAATTTTACATTTTGATCAATTATTTCTACATGCTTAGCTACAAATACTCTATTGTTTACTAAAACTCTATAACCTACGACATTATAACCAACTATTACTCCAATATCTGCTTTCCTATTCCATTTACTTTTTCTTTTAGTTTCTGTAGCTCAAACAAAAACTCTACTACCGTATAATGTGAGGTTT
>NW_014569724.1:14191-17118 GCF_001313835.1 Polistes canadensis
AGTATGAATTTTCGCGTCTGCTAATAAACATTTCGCTGTTTCCATTATTGACCTATTATATCTCTCAACTGTTCCGATCAGTTCATGAACATACGAAGGACATGGTTCAATATAGAATCCTTTTTCTTTTGCAAAGTTGTACATATCTTTATTTAAAAATTCTCTACCGTTATCACACCTTAATTTTTTTATTCTTTTTCAGGTTAAATTTTTAACTAGATTTACGTAGCTTACAATACAGTCATTGACTTCATTTTTTCCTTTCATAACATAAATTTTTGCTACTTTACTATAATCATCGATTAAAACTAGGAAATATTTTTCACCACTAAACCCTATAGTTTTATGTAGTCCATTTACATCCGCGTGAATTATTTCACCTATGTCTTTTGATCTGAGCCTCTCATTTTTGAATTTAGTATTTGTCATTTTGTTTTGTATACAGGTTCCACATTTTAAAAATTCCTATTCTAAGTTATTTGGCAAATCTACGACTAAGTTATTTTTGTTTAAAGTATTCAAATAATTCAAATTGGCATGTCCGAGCATTTTATAGTATTTCTCTTTCAATGTCATATCATTAGCTATTCTTTCAGTTGCGTAATTTTGGCTTCTTCTGAACATAGTATTTATTTTATATAAATTATTTTCTTTGATTGCAACTCCTATTAATTCATTTTCTTTGCTATAAATTTTTAAAATATTTCCTGACAATATAATTTTCGCATTTTCAGCGACTTTTCCGAAACTCATTAAATTCCTATCGATTTCTTTGACAAAGAATACATTTGTTAATTTGATTTCAGTTTAATTAAAATTTGTTACAAATTTAGCTTTAACATCGCCTACAATAGTTGCTTTAAGTGTACCACTATCTCCTACTTTTACATTAATCGGGTTTTCTAAAGTTTCTGATTTTACGAAGTATTTATCATTATTTATTATATGGTCGGAACTTCCAATATCTAAAATCCATTCTAGCTTATTTTCGCAAATGTTTACATTAATGCTGTTATTATCGAATAACCTCTGCTAATGATGTAAAGACCCTGGGTTCAAAGCGATCTTGTCGTTGTTGATTACCTCGTCCTCGGTTGCCTCTTCCTCTGTTTTGAAAGTTGCCGTTTCGTTGTTGTTCATGTATTTGCCATCGTACATTTTCCCGCGTTTGCTGTCCTCCTCGTGTACCTTTCTACGAATTTCTATCACTATACTGATACGTACACTAATATTGAAAATGACCTTGCTTTCCGCATCTATAGCACGTTCTATCTTTTCCTTTTTCAGCTTTGAATACGTTTGAATTTTCGTAACTGCTTCTAGGATTTTGATTCTCACTTTGTCTTTTCCTTAATTCTAATTCTAATTTCAATTTAACAAATTCCACTGTTTTTTCTTTTTCTGGTAACGCATCTACAATATCAAATATATGCGACCAGCTTCCCCGTAGTGTTAACAAAAAATAATTCATCTTATCTTCGTTTGTTACCTTTTCTCCAGCATTTTTAAGTTCGTTTACTAGTTTTTCAAAATTGTTATAAAAATTTGTTGGATTCTCATTTTCATCCATTTTCCAATCAAGTAGTTTTCTCTAACATAATAATTTCACTGCACTACTTTTTACTAAGAAATTTCCATCTAATTTATCAATCATCTCTTTGGCATTTCTTTCAGTAATAATTAATTCTAGTTGTTATTTGTTACACTGTTCACAATATAATTCTTTGCTTTTATTTCTTTTTTCTTTCATACGGCTTCTGTTATCGTTGGTAGCCTTTCATTAAGTACAATAACTTTATTGCATTCTTTCAGTTCCAAGAATAATTTTAATTTATACTTCCATTTTTCGTAATGAGTCCCATCAAATACTTGTAATAGAAATCCTTTGATTTAGGATTCTCTTTCGTCCACCATGTTTATACGATTCTCTTTGCGTTTATATTCTTAAACGCTATCACAATATTATTCACAATAACTAACTTCTTGAATATACTTACCTTCACCACCGCATATAAACATGGACTGCTACCATGTTAAATTAATGAGGAAAAATATCTTATAATATAGGTGGTAAAAGTTTAATAAATCTAAATATTATATCTATTACAAGTTTTTCCGTGCGCCGTGCTATTACTTTTACTTTAACTATGTAATTATTCTAACAGAGAGCCCTATACAGCTAATCGCTGTCCCTTATATACTAATCTTACATGGACTAGAGTGGGGAGACTTACATGTGTGAGTCTCTCTCACGGACAGTAGTACACCAACACATGCTCTTGCGCTGCTGCACATACATTTAACCTTGTAATAGACAATGTACACATCTTAACATTATCAAATCTCTTTCTATTTTAATGACAGTACTCAACTCATTAAATCTCTTTTCTCTTGAATAAAAGTAATAAACTTATAAAATCTCTTTGTATTTAAATATAAGTTTTCAACTTATTAATTCCTTTATTCATTTGAAAAAAAAGTACTATACCTATCAAATCACTTTCTATTTGAATGAAAGTACTCAACATATTAAATATCTTTCTATTTACATATAACTATATTACTTATCAAAAACCATTGTATTTAAATAAAAGTACTTAACTTATCAAGTCTCTTTCCATTTAAATTAAGGTGCTTCATTTATAAAATCTTTTTTGATTTGAATGAAAGTACTTAACTCATTAAATCCCGTTCTTATTGAATAAAAGTAAACAACACATTATATCTCTTTTTTTTTAAAAGAAAGTATTCAACACATCAGATATCCTTCCTTTTAAATAGAATAGTCCGGTCAATTTAGACATAAAAAGAGTGGTCAAGTTACAAAAATTGCCGGAAAGCTAAATTTTGGTGGAGAGCTGTAGYTTAMCAYTACAAATAAAGTCTRAAAAGTCCCCATCGATTCTATGTGTGCGTTAAAAGTTATT
>NW_014569724.1:18808-20446 GCF_001313835.1 Polistes canadensis
TTATTGCTCGCTTAAATTATCCAAAAACTTTTATGACAGTTAGTAGAATAGGCCTACAGGGGAAACTACGGTAAAAAAAACGCGCCAAGTACACTACCTCACTGATGGTGCGGAAATGTGTGCATATCATGTATAATGTGACTCTTAGAATCGCGATATCTCAGGAATGGTAACTCTTAGGAAAGAAATCGTAAAAACCATTTTTGTAGAGAATTTTAAGATCTACAACTTTGGTTTAAAGTCTTTTTTGATAAAACTTACCGTTTTCAAGCAAAATCCAAAAAACCTCAAATTTCGACCTTTGACCTTGAATAACTTTTTAAGCACACATAAAATCGATGGGGACTTTTCAGACTTTATTTGTAATGGTAAACTACTGCTCTCCACCAAAATTTGGCTTTCCGGCAATTTTTGTTATTTCAAATGTCTAAATTGACCGGACTATAAGAGAAATAACCGATATGAAGTGATTCGCGTTGGTGGGGGTGAAGGACCAAAGATCACCACACGGCGGCAGATTACATGAAACCGTTCGAAGAGTTCCCTTCGGGGGCCGAAGGAGATGCAGATATGGCCGAGTGTGGGAAGGGGACATTAGACAATGGGACTACGAAACAAAATACGATATAGTTGGTAGGACCGTTGGGATGTAGCGACGTGCAGCGGTACGTTGCTATGTAAGTAAACAGTGGACAAAAGCACAAAGATCTAAAATCAGTCATCGTTTAGCCTTTAAGCAGCGAACATCTATTACTGTATTGAATTGTATCAGATTAAATTGCATTTACATTGAAACGGTCTATTCATCTTTAAGAACAATTTATTAGTGTTAACACCAGTATTCCTGATCTTCAATATTCAGATATTCGTAGAAAGACTGATGAGAAGAGAAAGGAATCCTACATATATATATATGAAAATGATAAATACATTTTTTTTATTTATTACATATAAAAGTAGAAAGATTATTTTTTTGGAATAAAAATGTATAGTTTTGGTACATAAATGAAACAATTTAAAAGGCTTGCCTGCACTTAAAAGTGTATATGAAAATCGCAGTAAGTACAAACTTACCTGCTAAATGCAAATGAACATAACTGCAAAATTCAGTCGAACATACCTGCTAAATGCAGTCGAACATACCTGCTAAATGCAGATAAACATACAGTGAGAATATACATTTTTCATTCAGAATGATCAAAAATGAATGAACGAGTGCACTGATAAAAGTACTTAATAAATAAATATTAGAAATATTTTAATCTTCGTAATATTTTTTTTAATCACAGAAATTTATCTAATAATAATTAGAAAATTTCATTTTAATTTATATATAATAATTGATTTATATTTACATAGTGCAAATTAATGAGAAAGTATTTTGAGTCATTCTGATTAGAAACGAATAAGTCTTGCTAAAGCGAATGAGAATACACAAAAGTAAAGCCAGCACATGCGAGTGCATATAAATATGTCAAGGGTGTGCATTTTGATTCTAAAATTATTAACAAATAAATATCAACTTCGTATATAAGAAATATTTAAAGAAAGTATTTTTATTAAATATATATATACATAAATAAAAGTTTTTTAAGAAAGGAAGAGAGGTGATATAAAAATCATTGAAATATTTTTACA
>NW_014569724.1:23567-25820 GCF_001313835.1 Polistes canadensis
AATTCTTTTTTATATTATTTTTTTCTTTTTTTTCTATGGAAATKGGAYTTACACCAYTYTCATAATCAATSGTTACGYAATTTCTTTTACCGGCCAATTTTAAATTGGATAAAGCATTGACATTTTTAAAGAAATTAAATACAAATAAGTTATAAATAGAAAGTTTACACTAAATTAAGTATAAATTACGTGATATCTCATTTTTTTTAAATGGACTTACACCACTTTCAAAATAAACGGTCCATATAAGTAATAATTGTAATCATTATTTCGAGTTACAAGGAGAAATTCTTATTGATGCTGTGCAATTCCAAATCTTCAAATACTTGGAAATCTGCAAATCATAAGATTGTATTAGTAAACTATCAAGTTATCTTTGTTGATATTTAAAAAATAAGGAATAAAATAAAGAGAATACCTGGAGGAGGAGATGAAAAAAGGGCAAAGTGGGGGATGCAGAATCGGGAACGAAAAAGTATGAAGTATATCTTACGCGGACGATATTGTGTTAATAGCGGATAGAGAAGAGAAGTTGAAGGAAATGCTGAGAAGGTTTAAAAAGTACCTAAAATCTAAGAAAATGACATTAAGTGAGGAAAAAACAAAAATTTTAGTATTTGAGAAGAGAAGAGGAGAAGAAAGAAGATAGAATTGGGGGGACAAAGAGTTAGAAGAAGTGGAGAAGATAAGATATCTAGGGTACATACTGCAGAAGAATGGAAAAAATGACAGGCATATGGAGGAGAGGAAGAGGAAGGCAATTTTGGCAATGAAGAATGCGTGGAGTATTGGGGAGAGAATATTTAGAAGGAGTTATGGAAGAAGAATGAAGTTGTACACAGCGCTAGTGGAAAGTGTGGCGTTGTTTGGAGCGGAGATATGGGGATGGGAGGAAGATGAGAGGATGGAAAGTGTACAAAGAAGGTATATGAAATGGGTTTTAGGATTAGATAACAACACGCCAAATTATATAGTGGAGGAAGAATGTAAATATGAAAAGATGAGAATAAAAGGGTTAAAAAGAGCATTAAAGTTTGAAGAGAAAATTAGGGATTCAAATATAAAATTAGTGTAAGAATGTATAAGGGAAAGAGATAAAGACAGAGAAAGAGAGAAAATAGGGAAGGAGTCAAAAAAGAGGATAGAGGTATTGCGGGGGGAGAAAATAGGTGAGACAAGGTATATGAGAGGCATGATTTTTAAGGAAGAAGTGAGAGAGAAGATACTTTTGAGAAAGGAAAGAAAAGATAGAGAAAGGAGAATGGAAAAGATAGAAAGATCAAGATACAATGCAAATTATAAGAAGATAAAGGCAGAGAAGGAGCCGGAATACCTGCAAAAAGAGATGTCAGCTGGGGATAGAAAAATAATAGCGAGGTTCAGGTGTGGAAATGAGTGCAAAGGCAGGGAGTATTGGAAGGAGGAAGAGTTTAAAAAATACCTTAGGACAGGATGCAAAAGGGATAGAGGTATTAAGAAAAGTTATAAGGAAGAGAAAGGAAGTAGAGAAGAAGGAAGAAGAGGAAAGAAGAGAAAACTGTATATAGAAGTGTTTGTTATGTTGTTAGTTAGTTCAAAAAATTGGTTTTAGTTTTAGTTTTAGTTTTAGTTTTTGCTATAAAGATAAAATATATTGAGATAGAGTATATAAGAGATGTTAAATATTTGTAAAAAGAAAAGTTGTATCGGAAGCCCTCCAAACCCGAAAGGGACGGAGTATAAATAAATAATAATAAATAAAGAGAATATACACTAAAAACCACACAGAAACAAACAATCATATAGAAAAGAAACCTCGTTGCAGATATTTTTAAAACAATTGACATAAAGCACTATAGCCATCCTCCAGGAATTAAAGTAAATTGAAACAAAAATTTGTTATATATGTATAATAAATACAAAGAAGAGTAAAGATAAAAGATAAAATTATTTATACTATCAAAGAATATATCATATTCTATCATATACTATCAAAGAATATAATATATAAATTATATAAATATATAATATTCTTTGATAGTATATATATAATATTTTTTGATAGTATTGTACCGTCATCGCGTTAAGTACATACTGTCGTCCAATGGTGGTCCCAGTGGTAACAAAAATGATGCTGAGTAGATAAAAAAAGGGGACTTGTGGGTTTCTATATACTTCACTCAAAAAAAGTTGGCATAGAATCGCAACAGCAGAAAAAAATGAAAAAATGAAAATATTTACCTATTGTTTATACATTATGAACGATTAACTTAT
>NW_014569724.1:27548-80750 GCF_001313835.1 Polistes canadensis
TTCATCTTAATTAAACCCGTCCAAAAAAACAACTTCCCTAAGAGTAAACTTAGTAATAATATTTACCTATTGTTTATACATTATGAACGATTAACTTATTTCTTTTCGCTACCTTATAGGTTGTTACTTTGGAAATCTACTTTAAATATATCCCCTGCAGGTATACTACCTTTACTTTCATTTTTTTCCAAGTGTGCTTGCGCCTTGAATTTGTGGTTGCGCATGTGTATAACATATCTTCGACTCATGACGTCGCCATTTCATAATTATTTTCCACTAATTAACGATAAATAAAAAATATTTGATAAAATAAAGTTGAGCAAATAGTGTGCAATTAAGAGCACTTATTCATTTTATCTGCTGTTGCAAACTTCGTTGCTTTGCTTAAAAATAGGACAAACAATTTTTATATTATCAATTATTAATAATTAATTAAATAATTAATTAATAAAATGAGGAATTATGGATTTTGATTGAGAAAATAGTGTGCAATTGAGAGCACTTATTCATTTTTTTCTGCTGTTAAGGTTCCTTGCCAGCGTTCCTACGGTAAATTCATAACTGAAAACTAAATTTGTATATTTTTATTATTAAAATATAATTTCAAGTGAAATTAAATTCTTTTAAAAAATAATTTTAAATATTTATCTTAAATTTACATACATATTTTAAAGAAATATAATTTTCCATTAAAACTCACTTGAAAATATTGATATATTTTCTATAATATGGATATTTTCGAATTAGCATTGTCTTCTTTAAGAATTTTTAAAATCTCATCCTTATCATTATAAGAATCATAAACAGGATTATCCTTTAAATCTAATGTCATTAACTTATCCTGTCTTTTTATGAGATCTACTATTTCATTTATATCTGATATTTCGTTAGACCGTAAAGATAAGAACTCTAAATTACTTAATGTAGGAAAATATTTCAGTGACTTAATCTTATTACGAGATAAATCTAACTTTTTACAATATTGTAAAGTTGAGAATTGATGCAATGAGTTTGCTAATTCGTTTTCATTAAGACTTACTTCATCAAAAAATGCAAAATATTGATTATTGTGAAGCTTTGTTAAAGATAATTCGCTTAAATCAATCTTTTTATATATTTCTAAATCTTTCTCTGTTCCCCACAGTTTTGAAAACATATATTCCACTATATATTGGCAACCTACAAATGAAATATAGATCATTGAGATATTTGGATAATTTTTATAGCTTTTACACAGAATATTTTATTATATGCTTACGTAAATCCTTATAATAATATGAACGTAGAGTATCAAGATTGTATAATGTATTTACGTCTTCCAGTATAGTTTCATAAAAACGAGTAAAATCAAGTTTTTTCATAAGAAAGATACCAACTAATATAACCCATTTATTACTTGGTTCCATTTGTGCTAACTGTTTGTAACTTACTAATTGATATTGCAATTGTTCTTTGTTATGATTCTCATTAATTGGCAAATTATTTTTATATATCCATGCACTTTCTTGATGCGAATAATTAAATTGATATTCTTTATCTTGGACATTAATGCAAACGTTTTTTAAATCGCTTAAATTCTCTAGTGGAATAGATAATATACCAGTCCATACTTTAGAAAATCTTTTTTCCGTGTACGATCTCCATTGAATATCTATTTTATTATTATCAATAAATAATGAAATATTTTCAGACAATCCAGATATTTCATTATCAAATACAACGTCGACTGTGTCAGTTGTAACACGAGATCTCCATAATATGCAATGAGATTTAGGTTTATAATCATCTAAAAGCCATCTCTGATAAAACCATGCACTCGTATCATTAGGATCCGTAAACGTTGCATCTCTAACTAGATCAAGTTCTAAATAATATCGATGGAGTTGTTAGATTTTTAATTATTATTCAATAGAATCATAAGAAACATCTTATGAGCTTAATATATTTACCTTCTTCCCATTTCTTTCGTGTAATTGGTATTTCTTGGGAATCGCTAGAAAATAATTTAGTAAGAACTTTACTTCTGTAATGCCACGACGAGTAATTAGAAAAATTCTTTAATATTTTAGTCGTAGAATATTCATATTCTGCGTGATCAGATATTCCTGCTTTCTCTACCACGTATTTTCTATAATCCCAACAATGAACTGAAGTGAATCAAAATAAAGAATATATCGTTATACATAAACGTTAATATTTTTAAATAAACAATTCTTTTATGCAACACTTACAATTTCTTTCATCTAGATTAAGACATTTTGTACATAACGTTAATTCTTTAATCCAATCAGGTTTTTGTAAATGTTCCATTACCCACCATCTTTGATGCCACACGCTATAAGACTTAGGATTATTTCTTAAACAATTTTCAGTCAACGTTAACTCTTTTTCAAGTATGTTTGTATAATTTTCTTCGTTCCTATATTTTAAATGAATATATTTCTTTCGATATATATTGATAATAATCTTTTAATTTTATATATTTCTTTCGATATATATTGATAATAATCTTTTAATTTTATATTTATCTTACCGATTATTATTTTGAAACGCTTCCCGACGTATGTTCCACAATGTATGAATATCTGAATTTTCTAAAAGGACTTTCTCCGTCAGAAATAACATATCGTCATCCCATATTTTTTCTTCCCTCTAAATTGAAAAGAAGATTAAAATTTAATTGCTTTGTATCTAACAAAATCAAGCATTTCTAATTTGATAAACAAGTTGTTCGAGTAGAATAAAAATACTTTATTAACATGACGATAGATTATTTCTAATATTTAAAATATTCAAGAACATTTTAATTATTTAATATAAAAATTAAAAACAACCTTTTTAAATATCTCGGTCATAGCAATCTTATACTCGGCTAATTTCTTAGCTTTTTTTTTCTTTTGAATCTCCTCTTGTTCAGCTGTTGTGCGAACCTTAACACGACCATGCTGAAAAGAATTATTTCATTTAATAAAATATATAATTGATGCGTGGATATCCAATGACTGACTTTGACATTGCGTACAAAATATTGAATTTATCTAGTATGACAACGATACAACTATAATAATTACAGTTAATATATTAACTTCATAAAAAGTGGTTATATACAATTTTTAATTTAAACTAACATAAATTGAATTTGATTAAACATAATATTACAATGTCAAATACACATATACGTTTGTAAATGTTTTACTTCTATAATACTAATTTAGATATTATTGGTGTTTTAACTTTTTACTTCATTAACATAAAATATTTATTTTATATATAAATGTTTATAAAAAGTAATTATTTAATAAAATAATAATTTACCATTGTGAATAACTCTTGTAGAGTTCACAATAACTATAGGTTGATAAATATATATATATGTATGTTAAAATAACGATGTTATTATTTTTAACTAATCATTAAATATTTGTAATTTCCACCACAAATTTATTTTAATATGATGAAGTGAACTACTGTAAAAAGAACAATGGTAGTTTATACGTGTAAAATAAGAGGTACCAACATTATCAAATAAAATACATGCAGAACTACCCAATGGCGCGAAAATCAATAATGATTCAAGAAACAGAATTTTTTCAAACCAACTATCTTCAATAAAAACATATTTTATCAATAAAAAGTTCTTTACATTTCATAATTAAACAAATTTTAATCCATTTTAAACATACAATTAATATAAAAAGTAAAAATATCAATGTTATATACATATAAGATATTCTTTTTAGAAAATACAAAAAACATTAATTTAATATAGTTTTAGCTATAATTAAAAAAATAAATTCTTTATTAAGGATTAACTTATTCTGGAATAAGTTTATAATGGATTGTACACACAAAAAATATGAAATGTCATAATTATATGGTTGAATTATTAATATAATTGTAAAATTGTTACAAATGCCATGTATTGTTTATGTATAAAATATGTACTAAATTAATATGTTTCTTCGAATCATAATGAGTTCTAATGATAGGTTTTTTTTTAAATAGTTAATTATTAGTTACATTTTCACGATTGTCACGACTTTCACGATTCCATCTCCATATGGTAGCATCGTCGCAAACACACAATAGTACTTTGCCATCTCGACTTAAGCTAGTTTGTCGTATTGCTGCATTACAACGTGGATTTATTAGAGTCCAACAACGTGCTTGACCAGGTTCATCAACTTCCAAGTCCCATACATATGTTTTACCAATTTGATTTCCTAAAGCTATAGTACTTTGCATAAAATCCATAGAAAATCTAATAAACCAAATATCACACTCTTTGAATTCGAAACGATGTAAAACAGTAGCACTTGTTTCTCCATTATTTAATTTATCATTTTCAAGACGTCCTGGTTTCCAACATACAATACAATTCTCACAAGATTTGCTTAAAATAAAGTCGCCATACCACTTAACACAATCAACATAATTGCGATGTACATCACGTGTCGTGAAGTCTGGAAAATGTTGAAGTATAGAGTCAAATGGTCTTCCATTTCTACTAAGATTAGAATGATATGACTGATCAATAGCTGCCTTCATATTCGGCTTGGTTAACGACCACAGTTTCAAAGCATGATCCATTCCACATGAAATAATTCGCTGACCCAATATGTCAAAATCTGCACTTAATACTTCATCTCTATGGCCTTCTACACCACCAAAAATTGCTATACATACATCCGACTTAATATTCCATAATCTCAATGCGTGATCCTTAGATGCAGATAGTAATATGTTGCAATCTTTAGGATGAGTTTTCAATTCGTTTATTGCATGACCATGACCTATGTAATGTTTGATACAAGTCATGGATACTGTACTAATTACTCTTATAACTCCTCGAGATCCTGCCACAGCTAATAATGGTTTTTGATTATCGTCGTAAGTCCAAGTACACGTATAAAAAATTTCTTCTGAATCAGGATCGGTATAACATTGACGTAATTTAATGTTACCATTTGGCGGACATTCATAAATGCTTACTCGAGTTCCTCCTACAGAAGCAAACATTAACGGTTGATCTCCTTTCAAGTGATGATTAAATTGTACTCCAAAGAGCGGTTGACCGTGATCTTCTTTTATACTACAACAAAATTTGTAAAGCTGTTTGTCATTGCAAGGTTTACTCTTTGCTGTCTTACTTCTTCGTCTTCCTTTCCTTTTATAGCGAGCATTACGAGTTGGTGTATCACTACGATGAGTACCGGCTGTGGAATTACTACCAATACTACATTCTGTTTCATCGCTTTCATTCTCGCTGTCTTCCACGCTCGACACGTATGCTTGACATTTATTTGTAGTTCTTTTCATTTTAGAAATGATATATTAATATCCTAAGAAATATATATGTCTATATATTACATATTATCCATCACAACAAAAATATGTATATGTATGTGTATATATTTTTCTTTGAATTAAAGTAATGAAAATATTATTTAAAAGATTTTTCAAACTATATATTCATAAACAATGTGGACGGCAATCACTTGTTTTTTTATTTAATTATTGAATAACACTTAAGATTTTAAATTTATGTTATAACGTTGATAAACAAGCACGAATAGAAATTGTAACATCAAATGTATGGTAACATTCGTCATAAAATCAACTTGAATAAATTTTATACAGAATGTGCACGTTGAATCTTAGAAATTATTAACATAAATTATCATTTATTCAGTTGGTAAACATTTTACCAATTTTATTTCGATCCGATTGGTTATCATGCTAGTACATGGATGAGTCCACTAGATGGTACTGTTCTGCAAATAAAAATTCAATATCCAATGACAGAAAACTTAGTAAAACAGATTGAAATCATGCCATTAAAAGAGGTTATATTATAAAACACGTAGAAACGAATGTATAGATATATGTAGATATACAATATTATTCAATCAATGCTGTAATTATTCCAAGGCGTATTTATTACTGTAGGTATTTGACTTTCTAATCCTAACACTGTCGATGCTAAAGCTAATATTCTGTTTTCTAATTCATTAAATCTATTAGGATCCTGAAAAGACAAATTAATCTTTAATTATAAAATTGATCTAAGAAGAAATATATAAATAATCATTTGACATAGAAACTTACAGAAATCTTGGCAGATAAAAATCGAATGTTATATTTCTTGCGTATTTCTTTTAAATTATGAAATACAAAACTCATTATATCTAATGTGCTGTTATCATGCACCAAACAACAAGCACCAGATATTATGAAATGTTCATCTATTAGACCTATATTTGTCTCGATCTAAGATAAGATTGAAAAATAATAACTATGAGTTTAATGATAAAGAAGATATTGAATGAATAAAATCATTTACCCAGTCTATCGATGCAGACATTAATGAGTCAAATACAAAGATGATGAAATCAATGCACATAGAAATGTTGTTCTCCAACACTTCTGATATGGATTCGCATTTGTGTACTTCTATGTACCAGTTTTTTTCCTTCGCTCTCTTGTGAAGTCCATCCGATAGATGTTCACATAATGCTGATCTACCTACTACCTAAGCATATTTAATTTTCTTATTATTCCTACTAGATAAGTGTAAAATGTTGAAATATGTAGTTTATAAAATAGATATTCTTATAATCTTATATATGCACAGTCAACGTATCATATATATATATATATATATATATATATATATATATATATAACCTTTAAAGATTTTATATACAATTAATACGAAATATACAATTACCTTATATATTTCATATTTTTTGTAATGAATAGTAACTAACACACACTTATTTATATACTATATAAAAACGTATGAACAAAAATAACTTAAAATAAAATTTAGATAATAAATTTTAAGATTATTAAAAAGTATTAAATACACATTTTAAAAGTTATTTAAGAAATAATAATTTTAAATCTTACTAAGAATGATATATAAACGTCGCTCCTTTGAACACCACCAGAACTCTGAAGAATCTTACTCATATTGACATTTTTTAAATGCCGGAAAATTCGTAAAAACAATTTTGAATCTTATTTAAATCGCGTAATACCAATTACTGTAGCCAATTATTATGATGAACAATCATATGAAAAAGAATGAAATTATATATCAATTAGAACCAATCAAATGAGTACTAGGTTCAATGCTTCATTCTGATTGGTGTTTATTTTTATGACTTTACTGTTTCAGATGGCGATGCGAACGCACGTGTTGTTTAACGTCCGTTTGAATTAATTAATTATACATTGTGAAACACTGTCCACATAAGAATAAATTGCCAGAAATGAATTAAAAACATTTATATGTGCGATATATTCTAGGCTTCTAAAATTAATACTTCTTAATGATGTTTTAATATGTATACATATATTGTAATTTGGTTTATCCAAAAATTTGAGAGAGAGAGAGAGAGAGAAAGAGAGAGAGAGAGAAAGAGAGAGGGAGAGAAAGAGAGAGGGAGAGAGAGAGAGAGAGAGAGNGAGAGAGAGAGAGAGAGAGAAAGAGAGAGAGAGAGAAAGAGAGAGGGAGAGAAAGAGAGAGGGAGAGAGAGAGAGAGAGAGAGGGAGAGAGAGAGAGAGAGAGAGAGATACATTTAAAAATTATTTAAAAAATTATATTAAATCAAAGAACTAATATAAACATGCACACATACATATACTTATTAAATCATCTAAATATTAATAAATAAATCAAAATCTATCTTTAGAAATGTAAAACGTAAATAAGTAAAAAAGCAGCTTCAAATACATTCATTTTATGTCTTATTTTACTCTCCCTTTTACGCATAGAGTTACTTCTATACTAACACCTTTTACACATATTTAATACTATTAATGACGATCTTATTAGATCTAATAGTGTATTATTAGCGCTCTAATAATGTATTAACGTTCCAATAGCATATCATTGCTAAATGATATGTAAAAATATAAAAGTAGTAAATAAATAAAAAAAAAAAAGTAAAAAATATAAAGTAATTAGTTTCTTTGTATTAAATGGATAGAAGGAACCAAGGAGAGGGAAAGGAATAGGGATATGATATTAATTAGGTATGTAAAAGAAACTGATTACAATTATAATGTTTATGGAAAGCGGTCTTTGGCTGGATTTTACTTGCAATGGAATGTATAACATATATAAAATATGTTAAACATTATACTGAAAGTAAAATACCATTGCCCGGGTCTAACCACGAGGAGGTAACCGTTTCCGAAGACCCACGAGTGCTCAATCGTGCCGAGGATGAAAGGTCCTAATCGACACGAGCTATTGGTTGTAATTATTGTAATAAGTTATTGCCGAGCACATGTGTAATTTGTTTTCTGTAATAACTTATAAAAACTGTTTATTCTATTGTTTGTTTCATTAGTTTATACAATTCAATGAAAAATAAGAATTATTCAAGACTATATGATTAAAGAAAGTTGAGACGTTTATTCGTTCAAATGAAACAAAATACTGATTAGATTATCATCAAAAATTATTTATTTATTTATATTAGGGGTAATAAGCAGCCTTAAAATTTATTAATTAAATTGAGTTGATATTTTATGTTGTATTCTTACTAATTTATCGCAGGTATATTAAATACTTTATTGTTAATACATCTTTTAAATAATGTGCATTACACTATACTCATATTATATAAATGTGAAATTTATATTAAAAATGCTAATTTGATTTATATAGACAGTAATGTGATTGTTTGATCATTATTTAACATTACAATTTCTGATCAACAATTACTTTTTCAATTTTATTCAAGATATTTGAGGGTTTCTGGTAGCTAACATTTGATTCGACAGTTTCATACTTTTAAC
The DNA here is from genome assembly GCF_001313835.1 of Polistes canadensis. Lineage (NCBI taxonomy): Eukaryota > Metazoa > Arthropoda > Insecta > Hymenoptera > Vespidae > Polistes > Polistes canadensis. The sequence goes on from NW_014569724.1 coordinate 36,363, forward strand.
ATAAAAATGAAATTTTTTTTAACAAGTATAAAAAGTAAATGTAACAAAATTTAAAATAGTAAAAAGAATATTAGAATTAACTATAAAAAAAAAGATAGTACTTTCGGTATTTAATCTTGGAATTTATAAACATAGGCAAATGTTCTTAAATATAATCGTTTTTAAGATATATATCTTATTATTATTATTATAATTATATAATAATTTTAATATTTTATATATGTTTGAAATATTAACTAGCACAAGACTTCTCAAACTTTTTCATTTGGCGATTATTTTTACTCGAGTAAATATTTTCATAACTCTGGATAGTAGATTTTTTACTATTTTTTCTTTCTTATCATAAACTTACTCTTATACTTTACGTGTAATGTTGCTAAATTGGTTTTAAATTAATTTACCATCGTTTCACATCCGGAAAATTGTTTAGTTAACAATTTGATTTTAAGCAAGATTTACAATTAAAATATATATAATATACTTCACGCAATATAAATGAGGATAATAAAACTAAGCAATTTAAAAAAAATAAATATTAATAGCTTATTCGCAAATAAAAAAGCACTTAAATTTACTATCTAAATTATTTTTATACAATCTATATTATTTTAAATACATTTTTAAGCAATGTTAAATATACTATCACCTATTATAAAAAATCGATTATGCATTTCGTGAAACTATCGGATATTCTTACATTATTATAATTACGCATATCTATTATGATTATTAGAATTAAACGCATAGTAACGTGTTATAAATTATATTAAATTTTTAATAGTAATTCTATCATTGATATTTTACATTTTTTCTCAAAATTAATTTACTTAATTTATAAACAATGAAATAAATAGATATTTGTTAGAATTTATATTAAATAATATAAACCATAGGAAACATTTAACTTGCCCATATATTATATACAGAACAAAATTAATGCAAGTTGTTGCAAATCAATGTAATAAAAAGAATTCACTTAATTCATCGATTTTGATGTAAAGGAAGACTTTTAATTTTGTTCACAATTTTTTTTCATGAAAAATTTAAAATAAGATTGTTTCAATTTTAAAATACGTTAGAAACAACGTAATGATATATTAAAAAGTAAAAAACATTTGGTTTTTTCCTAGCTTTAGAAAAAATAAATCATACTTTAATTATAAACAATAACAAAGAAATACTGATACGTATTTAACTTGCTTAAAAATAATATGGCAGAGGAAAATTTAAGTTGCATATAAATGATACTTATTACACAATTTTATGAAAGTCTGGAAATATATCATTTAAAGAATTCTACATATATATATTTGTGATGCAATAATATAAGAAAAAAAAAAAAGGAATGCACAATAATTTCATTAAAAATGTGTTTAAGAAAATGTACCTAATCCAGTCTATTCAACAATAAGCCACACAGTATGTTCAAGCTTATAATAAGCATTTTAGTGTAAACGATTATGTAACACATGTTGTAGAATCAATAATTTTGTAAAATTGTTCACTCTTATATATATACTTAGAATATTGTAGAATTTTAGGAGTATTATGAACTAGGAAACGATTCTTCTTTTTATCTCTTCCTTTAAATAGATAAATAAAAATTTGTTCTCTGGCTCTTAGATGATAATCATGTATTTTCTATCAATTATGGGTATAAAGCGAGATTCCAATATTCCCAGATCTGGTGTCGCTGTTCTACAAAGGAAATAAAAGTGCACGTAAATAAATAATTTGGTGAAGTCATATTAATAAAGATAATTTAGTTGGGAAAATGCAGCTCTTGTAGCTTTTTGTTGCGGATCCAGCTGATTTTTAAAATGCTTTGCTAGAAAAGCTGCGATCACCTGAAAGAAGTCAAACAAATTATTTAATTATGCACAAGAGAAAATAGTTTAATATAATGATTTTTTTTTTCTTTTTGAATAATGCAAGAAAACAATAAGACTAAATTAACAAGGAACACAATCAACATTATGATACAACCCACCATCTATTAGGAGGGTCATATGAGGAGATAGAGGACATGGCGATGGTGTTAGACTAGAGAAAAGCACTAGGATTAGCTCGCGGATCTTTCTGGTTCCTGTACCGCACGGTCAACCAAACACCAACAAACTGTAATGGGCATATACATAAGCATTAGATGACATGAGTCTTCATTATAATAATGTGATTTAATTTTAGGAAAAATATGCGTTATATTATTAGGATATATGAGACGATACAAATCTTTTATAAAATTCAGATGATTTTAAACAACAACATTGCATTTCTCTCTCTCTCTCTCTTTCTCTCTCTTTCTCTCTCTCTCTCTTTCTCTCTCTCTCTCTCTTTCTCTCTCTTTCTCTCTCTCTCTTTCTTTCTCTCTTTCTCTCTCTCTCTCTCTCTCTCTTTCTTTCTCTCTTTCTCTCTCTCTCTCTCTCTCTCTTTCTTTCTCTCTTTCTCTCTCTCTCTCTCTCTCTCTCTCAATTATCTTCATTTAAAATGTAATATTTAAAATAGATAACATATAATAGATTCATTGTCTTACCTCTGTAAAACTGAAAAATAATCCTATACTACCACAGAGTTTGAAAGCATAATCAATTGTAGATTGCAACTTTTGCATACATAATGGACATCGATTGGTGCATTCGCGGTCTGAGTAAGGACAGCAAGTTCTCTATAGAAAAAAATAAATATTAAGTGTTAGATAAAATTAGATTTTGAACCGGTTCATCGAGTCGCTAGTGTTATGATTTATACACAGAGGTGCATTTCATATTTTTGTGTAGGACTCATGCTTGTTATGCTTGGTTCATAAAGCGTATCACGAGTATCACATATAGTTATAGTGCAAGGTTTGATATACTTACATTTGTATCATGGCATGCCAAGGGATCTGTTTCAATAACGGTATCATTAAATCCACAGCAGTGGAAGGTTTCTTCTACTTTAGCACGTAAATCATCTCCAACTCGTCTCCATCCCTAAAAAATATATACAAATATGGAATATATATAAAATAAACATGTTACAAAACAATATAGTATTAGGAAAGATTAAAAATACTTGTTCAGCAAGTTGTTCTTGTTGTTTGGCGTTAACAGCAAGACAGGCGCAAGCAATGCTGAATTGAATCAAAAACAGAAGGAACAAGATAAGCATATACTGTAATATACAATTAAGAAAAATTAACACTTATTTGCAAGTCACTTTCTTCTGCTATAATGTTTTTTGGAAAAAGGATACAAAGAATAATAAAACTTGATGATGTTTCACAGCACCAATTAGCCCGAGAATGGAAATGAGAATGAGTATTACTCCACAGGCTAAAATTCCCCCAATTATAGGAAGATTGGTGACTAAAGCTGATGCTCTTCCATAAACTGCGACTCCAATTAAAATAAATGCAACGACCTAAAATATATACAAACAAAAATAAAATCTTTTCGATAGATAATAATTTTTAAGAATATCAATTTTATATGAGTTAAAAGATAAAGTACAAATAAGAATTTGAACTTTGGTTACTATCTGTTTGTTTAATTGGACTAATTCGAAAGTCATCTGACGATTATGATAAGTAACAACACTTGCATGGAAAATTATTTGTACCAATAAATGAGAGTATATATATAATGTGTGACATCTAAAGCTATCTTATCAGTGTGTCATTATTAAAAAATATGTTTGGACCAGGCACAAAATTTCAAGAGAATTAATTAATAGAATTTACCATTACTATAGACTTTTAATAAATTTCATGGTAATGTTATCAGTCTAATTCTAAATATTTATTTAAACCCGGAAACGTGTCAAATTGTATTAAAGCATATTTTAATTTAATAACATTATTCTCTAATTATTAAAAAAAAAATCCGTACACATATGAAAGATTAAACTTACAATGTAAAGTATATTTAAGGCTGTTAGCGCATTTTTCGAACACGTAAAACCACCACACATCTTTGGACTCGGTCAATTTCCGACCGATTAGACAAAGTTACACGTGAACTTGTAATTAAAATTTACTTAATTATCGATAAACGTTATCACTTGTCAATAGGTTTGAATAACTTATGAGAAAGTATTTACGAAATAAGCCTTTCGTTTCGTTTCGTTTGTTATCGTTCGACCTTCTTCATCGAAAGATTATCCAATTGTGGCAAGTAGCTTGTGAGAGCATATCACTACGTGCACTGCTCAGGAACATAGGAATTTTTTAGGTGAGGGCGATCGATATCTCGACTTTTGCGACTCCCGTTAGACGCGCGTAAAACAAAATTTCTATTACTATGACTACCTTTATTATTTCTTTCATTTTATTTCTTTTCAAATATAATAATAACTATACTTATTATATATATATATATATATATATAATCATATATATTAATCATTATAACTGATTTTTTTTTTATATATTCAATATACATATTTTTTTACTTTTTTTCTTTTCTTTTTTAAATAAAATATATACCGATCATTAAATTTTAAAATAGGTACATTTTTACAGATAATATTTATTATTTCTTTCTCCAATCTATCTACGTAATAAGCATCTCATGAGATTATTTTTTATTTATTCAGTTTTCATACATTGTCACTATGTATTAGAAATTTGTATTTCGTATGAGACTTCTGTTTAGAGGATTTAGTATGACGGTTGTTGATATTATTTACTATGCATTTTAATGTACTTTCTGATAAGACGCAGTTGCAAATGCGTTCCTTTTTTTCTTCATTAGGTCTCTCTTTCTCTCGTAGGAATAGGAAATTTTGATGTATGCATTTAAATACATCGAATACAATACATATATCCAAATACCATGTCACTTTTGCATACGATAATATTGTTGTCTTACTTAAAATTTGTTGACGAAATTGATAAGGAAGAATTTTACGAGATGAATTTATCACGGACGATCAAGAAACAATGTTTAATTATAATTGATGTAACTAGGATTTTTTACAGACGTTGTTAATGGAAATCAAACTCGTGGTTTCACATCGAAATAGATAAAACATTGATCGAAACATAACAATTTCGTGAATTCATGTTATATTTTACGTCAATATTGAATTATAAATTTATATTTTTATTAGCAAATTGTGCAAAATTAGATGCAATTATACGATAGTCATTTGCATATATAGTAAATGTAAATGTTACTGCGTACAGTTGCCAAAAACTTTGACTTACCTTCCAATATTAATAAGGAAAAAAATTGTTTAAGTTCAGGTGTAATATTTTAAGCGGACAGATACCTTGATAACAATGATAACGATTCTAAAATTAGTTATGACAAATAAACTGACAATCTATGCAACGTCTATTTGAATTAGTGCTATATTTTTATCAACGAAATAGTAGATTGCAGTTTTTCCTTATTTTATTCTAGAATAGCGTATAAAAAAATATTCGGCCTATAACACAAGTGGGGAAGATTCGTTACCGATAAGAGATTCGCTGATAAAGTATTGTATAAAATGTACAATCATTTGAATGCTCTCTTATTTCGTCTGAAATGCGCTAAAGGACGAAGCATCTATTAGCTTTCTCGGTCGTTCAGGTGGCATTAGCTGGTTTCATTTCCAATCTCTGTAAGCATCCTTTTTATTGACATTATCAATGGCAAAATAATAATTGTACATAATGTATAGAAAAAAAATTCATATTTGTTAAAAAGGTATTATTCTTAATAAGCCTATTGTTTAGGATTATAAATAAAATCCGATTGATTATTTTCAGTCGTTTAAAAAGAAGAAATAAAAGAGATGAACAAATCGCGAGCTAAAAGATGGTCTCAATATTTGGCAGCGATTACAGGTAAATAATTTGACTTATATAAAATTGACTAATTTAAAATTATTAACAATTAGCCTAATTGTTGAAAATAAAAAGTGAAGTCATTTTTGGTATCACTAGCCACCTTATCATTGGCATCGGCGGGCTCTCACATTGGTTGGACATCACCAACATTACCAACATTAAAATCTCCGGAATCTCACGTAGAAATCACGTCGGATGATGCTTCTTGGATAGCTTCCTTCTACTTGTTAGGGTCTATACCGGGTAATATTATAGCTGCATTTATAGTGGATTGGTTAGGACGGAAAAGTAGTTTATTGATAGCTGCTTTACCTCTGACCATTGGATGGATCTTGATTATTATTGCTTGGAATCCTTACGTTTTGTATGCCTCTCGTTTCATCAGTGGAATTGGTCAAGGTATTGTTTACGTTGTCTGTCCAATGTATATCGGTGAAATCGCGGATAAAGAGATCAGAGGATCTTTAGGATCGTTTATAAAATTAATGGTAACATTTGGTGAGCTTTACGCTCATGTGATTGGCCCATTTGTATCTTACGAGATGCTATCCTACGCTTGTATTCTCATATCAATCACATTTTTTATATCATTCGTATGGATGCCCGAGTCACCTTATTATTTAGTAATGAAGAACCAACAAAAGAAAGCTATGAAAAGTCTGAAACAACTCAAACGAAATTCGACGGAGGAAGAGTTGGATGAGGACATGGACCAAATGCAAAAGACAGTTATACGAGATCTCAGCGATAAAGTTCACTCTTGGAATTTTTTCAATACTCGTGGAAATAGGCGAGCCATTTTGGTCAGTTTTGGTCTTCAATTGATCCTACAATTCAGTGGTATTGCCGCAATAGAATCTTATACTCAGGAAATTCTTCAAGAAGCTGATAATGGTCTTTCTGCCGGGGTTGCTGTCATCGTCTTGAGTTTACTGCAATTGGTCGCAGGGTTAGGTGCAGCTCTTCTAGTTGATCAAGTTGGCAGAAGGCCCTTACTTCTAATTACCACTTTACTTGCTGGTGTCTCATTAACGATCGCTGCTGTTTTCTATTTTTTCAAATTTTATTTATTAATCGACATCACCGGATACGGATGGGTACTTCACGCTTCCGTTATGTTCTACGAATTGATAATCGCGTTGGGATTGAGTCCACTGCCCTACATGATGTTGGGCGAATTATTTCCAACCAATGTGAAAGGTAAAACTGTCTCTTTGGTGAACCTTTGGGCTTCACTTTTGGCATTCATCGTGTCGAAGCTTTATCAAGTTATATCCGATGCCGTTGGAATTTATAGCGCATTTGGATGGTTCGCTGTAAGTAGTTTTATTGGTATCATTTTCATAATGTTACTCGTACCGGAAACAAAAGGAAAATCTTTGTTTGAAATACAGGAGGAACTTAATTGCAATAAGAATAAAATTAATGCTAAAAAAAAGAAACAACAGGAGATTTATATTAACATTATAAATTAAGTTTTTAAAAAGACAGAGAAAAATACAAGTCGATGGTCACGCACATATTAAGATTCGGCACAAATATTTGTGCGATACGATTAATTAGTAATTCATTACGTTTGATCGATTTTAAAATTGATAAGATAAGCTCCACGAGGAAGATAACAAAATTAACATGTGAAAATTGAATTATCTGGTTAGGCCATCGATTAAAATCATACATGGAAACTTTTGACTTTACGATTTGTTTTTTATTAGAGGGGAAGAAAAATTTGCAACAAAATGTTACGAAATATCGATCGATTTTGAAAATCCGTGTTTTAATTGTTAGTATTTTAAGAATATATATTAGATTTGTAATTAATTGTTAAGTTAAGGGCCCTTATATTCCATTCGAAAAAACGGCTTCGATAGAAGTTACGAGATTGTCAAAATAACAATTTATGGTAGTTTAAACGTTAAAAACTCAAGTATGTTATCAAATCGAATGAATTTCTAATTATAAATTCAAGTTTAGAAACTCTAAACTTGTTTTATTCAAATATTTTGATAATCTGGGCAATCTCGGCCGTGTATAATGGGAATTTGAAATATTCTCGACTTTTTGAAAAAAATTCGAAATATATAAGACAATTGTTTATCGATTTTTTGAGAAAGTAGCGAATATTTCAATAGTGTGTTTAGCTGGGCCCCCATCATTAAATAGAGCAAATGCGCATGACCATCTTTTTGTCCCTTTTAGGCAGGGTTTAATAAGTGAGTGAGACTGATAGATTAATATTAATCGTAAAGTATATTTATTTATCGTCTTGCGTTCTCCGAGAATCGAAAATAAAAGATTGATTTATTCGAATTTACATGAAAAAAGAAAAAAACCAAATTGAGAACGATAGAACGACAGAGAGAAAGCGAGAACGTTAGACGATTAATAAAAACATCTTCTCATCCCTTTGAGGCAGGGTGCAATATGAACGACAAAAGATTATATAACGATTATTATTAAGCGTTATTAAAGAAAATATATCGCACGCACGAAATCGATAAAAAAAGAAATGCGCGTGCCAATGGCCCTGATGCAAGAAGGATTTAGGCGAGCACTGAAGCATGACTAACTTATTTTATCCCTTTTAGGCAGGGTGAAAGATACATTTATATAAAGGATGTAATTAATTCATTTTTATTTTTTTTTTCTTCTCAAACAAATATGCTTTAGCGTCGAATATAACTGGCCCGAAATAAAAAGGGAAACACATATATAATTAGAACTAGAAACGAAATGATTCTAACGAAATATCAAAGTGTCCTATTGTAACTACTATCTTTAAAACAATATCTATATAACATCTTTAAAATTATAGTAGATGGCACTTTTTTTAATTTTGTATAGTGCCACGTATATGTTCACGCAATTGCACGACTCTCTACACGTCCCTTTAAGGCAGGGTTTAAAAGACTAGCAACAAAATCTATTTCTATACAATGTATTTTCTACAATGTAGAAGTTTGCAATTTACGTTAACAATGAATGTTAAATAATAAATACTATATTTACCTTAGAGACGAATATTCTTCTCGTTTGTTCTCCCCTTCTTATTCCTCGTCCTATGGTGGAATATTGTTTTTTGTTTTTGTTTTTTTTTTTTCGTACAAGAACTAAAGCTTTAAGATTTCATCAACTGGACAATTAATATTTATATTCTTGCATTATAATAACTCTTATACATAAATGTTATTACAATATAGAAACATAAATATTTGTAATATTTCACTCATTAACATCTCGCAACGTTATTTTATTATACACACCACATTGTTTGTTTGTTCTTTTTTTATTATATTTTTTTTTTTAATTTTTATTCGAAGTTATTATTAAAATTCTTGACGTATTTTCTCGTTTAGTTTTTTCTTGTTTCATTTTATTATATTTTATCTTTTCTTTTATGCTTAGAACATTATGCCTCTGGAACTTGTTTTAACTCGAGCGAATCGTTTTTGATCTTTTTCACCCCTTATACGATAAGATTTAAAATATCGTTTCATTCGTGACTGAGTACGTACCACCCTCGGGAAAGTATTTATTTTATTCTAATCGTTATTTAAAGCGTTCGTTAATTGCCAAAGAAATATTTATAAAATATATTTGAGTATTAGTGTCGTCACTAATTGTGAAACGAAATAAAAGAAGGAAGTAATTTTTTCGAAAATATCGGAGCTTAGAAGTTGGATTGAAAAAGGTTAGTTCAGTGCCTTTGTTTTTTTTTTTGTTAAATTTTAAACAGCAGACAAATTTTAGCAAATAAATATTTCTTTTTGATTTGCTCAACGTGAATATTTACTAATAGATTTTTCATTATCTTCTAACACGCGTAGATATTTATCAAGCACAGTATTATTAATCCTTTCGATATGGGAAGACGAAAGTGAAGGAAGCTCGGAATTTGGCTATAGTGTTTGTTTCTTTTCATTATGTTTATCAAGAAACGTGGTTAAAACAAGCGTTTGCGTTGTTATTTTTGGTTTTTCTTTTTTACTTTTCTCTTGAAATTTTCTTTCTAATGTTTATTGACGTAAAAACGTTTCCACGAAGTCACTTTGAACACACACAGACTCACGCATACATATACTTATATGAAACAAACAAACGGTTCATTCACCCTGGACTGTGATTGTCAAGAAAAAACATTGCTTTTTAGTTTTTACTGATCGTACGCATATATATATATATATATATATATATACTTTCATTCCATACACCCACATCGCGTTCTTTTTATTTCTTATAGGACACTTTTCAATTTTTTTCAAATTCATTTATTCTATAATACTATTTTATAAATATATTCTCCGGTGAAATATGAATATTCTTTCATTGAAATAGATTCTAACGTAAGACTTTACTATCCTCGAGTTTTCATCCCTTCTTCTAATCGAAGAAGATTTATTATTAGTCGGATATAGAGGCCAGAGTGCACTCATGAAATTTTATTCTTAAAAAGTGTGCTCGCATTTTTAAAATCGCGCGCTTGCCATAGTTTCACGTAAAAGCATTTATCATCGTCATCGTTCATTATTATTAATATTATTATTATTATTATTGTTATTGTTATTTGTTCTTCTTTTTATAGTATCGTGTTTAATAATATTATTACTATAATTATCACTATTATCATAACCATCAACTGTAATTAATATTATCATTATTATTATTATTATTATTATTATTATTATTATTATTATTATATTATATGAAGCCGATTTTAATGTTTTTCTAATAGGTTCTTTTTTTCCCCCCAAGTAGCGCTTACGAGGTTTTTTCTTGCCTATCTTTTTTCTTTTTTCCTTTCATTTTTATTTGTTATTGTTGTTGTTTTTACTTTTTGGTTTATTCTTTACATGCTTTAACGTTTAACATGGAACGTTCAAATTCGAGAAAATTGAAGGCAGTCTCACTACGTCGCTATTACGGTGAATACACCCAATGAAAGATAAAGATCTAAATTTAAAATTCGTACAAAGTTATGATTGTACGATGCATATTTGTATTATCATTTATTTCTATTTTCACCGTATTTTCTTTTCTTTCCTTTTTGTTTTTTTTTTCATGTTAGGCCAATCAATCGATGAGACTAACTATAGTAACGAAGTTTGAGGATAATACAGTGCTCGTTATTTTTTATTTTTAGTCTGAACAATCTTGGAAAGGAAAGAGGAAAAGAAGAGGATTTAGGAAAGATTTTGTTAAGAACGTGTTTTTTTCTTTTTAAGATCATTGAAGAAGACAAAAAGAAGAAAAAAAAATGTCTGTGGACTTTATTACTTTTTTGAAATTTGTTTTTTTAGAATCGATAGGTCAACGTTACGAGAATAATTTGATTAGATTAATAATAATGGGTACAAAATAAAACAGAGAAATCTATTGTTCATAGATTATCGTAATCTTCCTTCGAATGCCCATAATCTAATTACCTTGATCAATGAATTAACATGACTGATCCGATGTCAATGAATCCCATTACGATCCATCGTTCAGTCGAGTATAGTGGTATAATTTTGGTATTCCAGTTAATCAAAAATAAAATTTCTATTTTCGAGAATATTTTCTTAACAAATAGCAATTTCTTTTTTTTTATTTACAATCGACGCGTATAAGAATTATTGGCGCGAGGCAAAGAATAAAACTTTTCCGAGATTCGAGCAAATTGTCGATACCCTAAAATTTCATTTATTCGAATATCTGTACACACTTATTTCTTTTAGTTAAATTTTCTTTGGTTAAATCTCTTTCTTTTTTTTTTCGTTTTGCTTTTTAATTTTATTTTAGAGACGAATGATCGATTAATACAATATCTGTGGTAAATAATTTCCTGAGTTTTGCAAAGAAGCGATGTCAATTATAAATTATCTATGAGTTAGGTGTCTCTCTGCTTTTACTTTGTTTTTTTATTTTTTCTTTTTTCATTTTTTTTCTATTTCGGTACATACCCGTTGTCATAAAAAATCCAATGAATTTTCTAGCTCGAGATCGATCGATCGATTCGTCGATCCTGCGATGAATCGAATCATTTACAAAAAAACTCGATCGCGAGCGATCCTTTTTTAATTGCTATAGTTATACCTGATAAATGTTTAAACCTCGTAATATTATGTACGACGACGCGATCGTGCGTTTCTAAAAGACAATAATTTGATATCATACAAACAATTGACAACAATAATTTTGGCTCTTTATTCTCCTCTCTAGTATATATATATATATTTTTTTTCTTTCTTAATTTGTTTTTTTTTTCTGTAATTCTTACGATAATTCTTGATAATAATGAACATTGTATTTACATGGCTGTCTATGTGTAGCAAGTGAATCTAATTGATCGATAAAATTCTAATTAAATAATGAATCATTCAAGGATTCACATAGAAAAGGATCGAGATTGAACTTTTTGTTCATCAGAAAAAATAAACAAATGTCTGTTCATTCGAAATATAATTTGCTCGATCTTAATCTCATCTCCAAATGATTCTGAACTGCGATCATCCTGATTAGAAATCGTTTTGTTTAAACTATTTCTCTTCGTTGTCGGCATTCGGTATGCGAACGATTGTCGAGTCGTGTCTTTAACTCTTTTTTTATTATTTTATATTTTATTTTTTTTTTTAACCAAAAGGATTATTAGAAGAAAAAGAAAAAAAAGAAAAAAGTTATTTCGAGAAATGGCATCGACGCGGCATTCGTTCCACCAACAACAATAACGATCCAAAATGTGTTAAATTACAACAAGCAGTAGTCAATTACTGCCAAATGATTCCTGTCTAAGTTTTAACAGGAACAACATTTCACGTTGTCGATAAATAATAACGACAACTTGAAATATATATTCTATATAAATATATATCTCCGTTGCTGATTCCTTCTTCGAGTTCGTGAAATCGACCAATCGAAAGTTTCCATCTAACGGTGAAACTTGTACAGTACTTTGAAAACAATATCCCGATATTGGGACTAGTTTGATGAATTTAATTAGAGTACTAGTTTGCTATCAATCGAATTAATCAACATTGACTAATCTTATCGTCGATCTCTTTCGTTAATTAAATCTTAGATTAATTTTATTAGCGATTTTCCATTTGTTTCTTTCTTTTTTTTTTTTTCAATTTATTTATAGTAAAAAAACAGAAACGAGGATAACGTTTGAATTAGTCGAATTCTCGAAACGAGGAAATTCTACGGCCGTTGAAAATATTACACCTCCATACGTATCTTGAACGTATCTTGAACGTATCTTCTTCGATAAAATCTCCATGAAGCGTGGCATAGGTTTGCTGCAAAACCTTCGAAAAGTTAAATAGGATACATCCTTCATCTTGATAATCGTTGCCCTTAGGGAGGCACCGTTGCATTAACTGGCACGAAGGTGTCCCTGTTCAGAGAGTTCAGCAGCTCTTCGTTCTCTTTGCGAACTGGAACAATACAAATGTTTACAACCGCCAAAATGAATTCAAAGTAAAAGACATCATTTTTTTGATATCTTTTAAACTAGAACTTGTCTTGTCTCAATATTTTTCTTAATTTAAAATATACAAAAAGGAAAAAATAATCAGAACGGAAAAATGTGTTGCTTATTTATAATGTACTACTCTCGCGTATAATTTTGGATGAAAATTCAAATTAAAAAATGCAAAAGCTCTTCGAAGATCGATTATTAATAAAATATAATTGAATGTATTCCATAATGATTTACGTTGAGCGCGATGTTTTATTAAATCCTTAGGTCCTGTAGGAGGGCTGAGAAAGGAACTATGAGTCAAAGTGACCACGACTACGAGGACCGAGGCAGCCAGTAGAAACAAGAACGTTCCCAGAACGATCATAGCTATTCTACGATGACGTCTAGATTGTTCGGTATCTTGTTCATCCTCGAGGACTTTTCTCGCGGCTTCCTTGGTCTCGAATTTGGTAGGTCGAACGGAATCCTTTCGTCTAGTAGTCCCACTTCTTCGTGTTCTGTTCTTCTTCGATACGCTAGCTCTTCTTCCATCTCCTGAAGGAATCATCATCATCATCATCGTTCATTCACAAATCTTCCTCACTCTTCATGATAAATAATGATTATTTTACCTAAAGGAGTTGGTCTACCAGAACTATTGGCTCTCGAACGACTCGATTGAACGCTGGAACGTCGACTCGAGCGAGTTTCAACATCCAAATTGTGGGACGAACGTCTATTAGTATTGGACTGCGAACAACTCGAGTTTCTACGAGCTTTTTCAACTTTTATTGGCGTGTAGAGGGTAAAACGATCGTCAAGTTCTAAACAGATATTGTCCGGTGCCGGTGGTGGATACAAGGCCGAACGATCGTCCAACTGAACGCAATCAGAATTCGATCGATACGGACTGTCCGAGCTTTCCGTACGATAATAAAGCTCCGGTGTCGAGCTTTGACAATTTTCCACTGCTAAATCGTCCACGTAAAAAATTACCCTTTCCGAATACGTACCGGATCCACGTCTTACGCGATGATTTTCTTTAATGCTCGGCTTCATAGTAATTTTTAATTTATTCTCGACAACATTTTCTGATCTCTTCTTTTGTCTTATGAAAAAACAAAGACAATATGTGAATAAATTAAATAACAATTGTCCCGTTTCATTCTCACAGATTTCGATTTATTATTCGAGCTGTGAAATAATTAACAACAAAAAATATATATCACGAAAAACAGATTATTTTCTACGTTCTAAAGATGAATCACGTGTTTTAACAAAGCAGGGTCATGGGATAGGTGTAGCGTTCGTTCGTTTGCTCATTTTCTAAGAAAATTTCTAACGAGATTATTTTTGCTACGTCAAGCTCGTCGATGCTTTGCCATCTCGAAAATGTTATCCAACTTCTGAAATTCTTTTAGGATTTTGGAGGAACAAATATTTATATAAATAAAAATAAAAATAAAAAGAATATAGAGAATAGAAAAGAAAGGAGGAAGAGGAGGAGAGAGATAAGAGCGCATAATAAATATTTAAAAAGTTATTTTTGCATCGTTATAAAAAAAGGGGAATTAAAGCCGATCTACCCAAAGACATTATGTAGGTTATTCGGATTATGCGAGCAATTTTACAGGATAACGCACAATGGTATTCCTTTTTTTGTTGCTTTTTTTTCAATCATTTTTCCCACAGGACTTGAAACGATTAATATTATCTATTCCCTAGAATTAATCTAATGAAATTTACCTTCAAAAATACAAAGGAATATCACATCCTTGAATTAAATACTATTCGAAAGAATATTTTTATTAATACTCACAGTCGTTGGATTTGTCCTGTCGGTAATTAGAAGTTTTATGACGAATCCCTTTCAAAAGATGTTCGTTAGAATTCGTCGTTCCTCTCATTTCCTTCCTCTCTCTCTATCTATCTTTCTCTCTTTTAGATTCGTTAGATATTAATATGATTCTAAATAATAATATAAATGATTTCTAACTGTAATCCTTCATTCAAAAAATTTAATTGTAACACCTGTTCGCGTCGTGCGTCTTTTAATACGATCTTTTAAGTTGCTCACAAATGTTAACGCTTATAATATTTTCCTTAAAACGTCATGAACGAGAACCCGAAGACGATTAATAAAATGAATGCATTATTTTACTAAAATGTTCAACGATTATCTTCCTGACAAGAGAAAAAAAAGACTTCTTTGCTTGATCAATAGATTGATTGTGTTCGCATTATATCAACTCGTATTTAACGAACTCGACGATTTGTTATTCGTGTTCTGGTGTGACGTTCCAGATATCTTGTAACAACAAACTTCCTCTACAAACAATCTGACATGAGAGATAGAGATAGATAAAGAGAGAAAAAGGAAGAGAGAATGAATCACACTAATGTTAACGCAAAGAGTTGATAATGGCGAGAAGCGGAAGTAAGGATAGAAAAGCACTTCCGAATAACAAGGCTGCCATTGAGTTAGCTGGAAAAGGATTGCGCTTTTTCAAATGCTAGAATGAGGAGGAGGAGGAGGAGGAGGAAGAAGAAGAAGAAGAAGAAGAAGAAGAAGAAGAAGAAATGAATGTATACAGAGAGTAAGAAGAGCTGAAACGTCAGGTCTAGGTGTTAGACGTCACCCTTGAGTATATTGCGACGTATATTTTTAGCGACTAGGATCTACTAGGCCACCGATCCGCTTTCCATGTCTTTCTTCTCTTGCCTCGACCGCGTTTCCACGTATTTGTGTGTATATTTTTGCGCGCGCGCGTGTGTGTGTGTGTGTGAACGCGCATATGCGCGCGCGTGTCTAACCCTCGTGGGCCGGTATATAATGCACGGATAGCATAATGGTGCGCGCGCTCACATTCTACGTGCACGTCGATAAATATATACCTTAGTTCGGCGAATGTTTGCAACAACTCAAGCCCCGATAGATGATGATGATGATGATGATGATGATTCGACCGAAATTTAAGAAAAGAAAATTGTCCGAGTGTTTTTAAATAAAATTTCTTTAATATTCATTTGTTTTCTTCCTTTGAAAATTTGTAATCTAGAAATGTAATATTAGTGATCATCAAAGTAATGATTTCTTTAAATTTCTAGACACTTTGATATATTTATTAATTTGATTAATATAATTTTGTAATTTAAATTAAAATATATTATAAGGATTCATTTGTATAAATTCAAGGAATAATAAAGATCGAATGAATTGTATCGTTCTTTTTGATATTGACCGTGAAAATCTTCATTTTCGTATTAGCACAACAGGTGAACGTAGAGACGACGATTTCCTGAACCGAGGTATAATTTCGGAAATTCAATTTCCTTGGCACACAAGTCGTACGATTTGCTTTATTGCCTGCCATGTTCTAACGTGAGCACATTCGATCTAGGAAATTGGCAGCCCCCCGAGGAAGTCCAATTTAATTGATTCGATTGATGATGGATTTTGATGTTTTCTATATACGTGTAGAACGATATGTTAGAAAATTCTATCATAGATTAGATAATCTTGAGTAATTTTAAAGTTTGTGAGAAGAAACAGAAGGTTATATAGATTGTTGATTTTCGTCGTAAAAGCTTTTTTTATTACACGAAGTATACCGCAAAAACCACAAGTTTGATATTTAAAATGTAAATGCATTTTGGCCAAAAACAACACGATTTTTCAGGATATGACTGGTTTGAACGATTTCCTCTATGTACAAAAAAAACCAATAAATAGAGAAAGAGAGAGAGAGAGAGAGAGAGAGAGAGAGATGGGTGCTAATTCGATTGCAGTTAAATCAGTTTTACGTAGGAAACTAGGTACAAATTTGTCTCTGATGCGTTCGAACTAAACTCATGGGGAGGAAAAATGTTCACATAGTTCGTAGAACAAAAATGAACAAAAATTGCAATCAGAGAGAGAAAGAGAAAATTTTGTATTTGAAACTAGAGTGAAAATACGCTGTTGAAATAAATTAGCCATAGTTCATGACTTTCAACGTTTTCTGTATTAAAGTTGTTATCCCTACGAGCTTTCTAAAGGGTTTTATCATGAAAGAAAAATGAATATTCGCTTACCCATTCCTCATTGTACGAGGCGGTAATATTTTTCCGAAGGTACACCTTTAATCGAGGAGCTTTGAAAAAAATTAAAAGAAAAAGAAAAAAAACAAAAGAATTTATCTACTTTAATGAACATAAAAAAAAGAAATAGAAAAAGAAAAGAATAGACTATGTTGGGAAAGTCGAAATTTGGAAGTGGTTTAACGTGTATTCATCCTGATCTCATCTACGAAGGGACCTGTAGATATTGATAATCGATAGTACTCGCGTACTCGTTACCAATATTAGCATATACCAGTTCTCAACTGGTATAAGGACATTCGCATAATAATGAGTAGTAGTAGTAGTAGTAGTAGTGTAGTAGGATATGTATGTCGGGAAATGGAGGAAAGCGAGTGACAAGCGTAACAGGTGATATAACCGCATGAAATGCAAAAGGAAGTGCACCAATCCATATTATAGTGAAACCACAACCGATTTTTCAATTGCATTCGCAACAGCTGCACCTATTCCTACGATCTCCGATTTTTCTCATTGGATATATATTGATTCTACCTTTAGGAAATCAAATTTCAGAGAAACCTTAAGAAACGGTGTTCGTTCGGGTCTCCTTGAAAATGATTATAGTTCGATCCTAGTGTTTTCAGAAGGATCAGTCATTTTAAACGAATTATCTGTTATTTGGTTACAGAAGAAAATGTTAAATCAAAAATTTATTTTGAAATATTATTTGAATATTATATTGAATATTTTTTCTTACAATTCAATGCCAGTAACAGTCTTCAAAGTATGATTTGTTAAAGAAATAAAAAGAAAAATCTTGCAGTTGGTATTGCATTTTGCATTTGATACGGCGACAGAAAGGAAGAGGAGATACTTTTTATGATCTTTCTTCGAATTAAAAGAAGATTGGAAAATAGTAATATGATAGACACACAGGTGTTCTATTTTCTGCCTGCTAAGGAAGAATATAAACAGGTTGTTATTTTTATAAACGTATACATAAAACTGTCTTCTTTCGATTTTTATTTCGACGAGGGAAAATATGTAAGAAAAGAAAGAAAAAAAGAAAATGCAATCTTATTAATACGAACTTCTTTTAAACGTATATTTAGATTCATCTCATATAACGTGAACGAAATTTTGCATTGCCGTGAAATAAATGATTGTCTAGATGGATTCAGTTTAATGTATCGTTGTCTTTATTCCAAGTGATTCGATTTGGTGATGCACTCGATGAAAAGAATTTAGATGAAAGATGAATTAAACAAGTAGAAGGGACTTTTACATTGTTAATAAATCTTTTAATAGGATTGAATTTGAAATTACACATTTGTCTCTCTTTACTAAAAATAAATATGGGGTCTACGCGACCCGACCATTGTAAGCTCTCGTAAATGATAAAAAGTATCGAATATCTAAAAGGAAAGGGAGATCAATTGGAACAATTAATTTTCCTTGACCCGTAATGAAAAATTCAATAAATGAAAGCTCTTAGGAAAGATGAATCATGTATTTTTACTTGTATAATTTTAAGGATAACGAGAGAGACTATCTTATGCGAATTCATACTTGGATGAAATGAGTAATAAGATAAACTCATTTTTTGTAGTAAAAAAATGCTTAAATATTCTAAATATATCTCTCTGCTTATTAAGTCTAATAAACTTATTTTTACGACGCTTTTGTACACGATACTCATTTTTTAATAATAATCTCTACAAATTTTCCCGTTATGCTAATTTAGCAAAAATTAAATTAATCCGATAACGAATTTTAATCCTGTTATAATATTTTTATTGTTCGAAATTTATTAGGAGTCTTAATAATATCTTCTTGTCTATTAATTCAATAAGTTTATATTTATCTGATGCTAATTCTATTAAAATAATTCTTATTTCATTTTTTAATTTTAATTATTTAATATAAAATAATTGCTGAGCACAGAGATGTTGCAAAAAATATCGATTAAAATTTAAAAACGAGTCACGATCATATATTCTCCTTACTTTTGTCTAATATTCTCGAAGAAATTGGACTTGAAATAATAATTCAAGAGACCGGTCAAAGTAACCGTGGATTTTTATTGAACAACTTTAGACATGCAAAAAGTAGAAAGTATCATTGGTAGTTCGGTTAAACGTCAAGAACGATGATACCAATCTATATTCGTCTTTTTAATGACCAACGTAAAAATTGAAAGGCATTCGAAAGAAAATCAGATCTTGCTTCTCGTATATTCGACCTGATTCTTCTTATAAATAAAAGTATTTTAACATTGTTAACAACGGACACTAGACATAAAGAAATATTATACCAAAATGTTATGTTTCGAACAAACGAGTTCTCTCTCTTTCTTATTCCTGTTAAATATGAGCTTGTTGGCATAAATTTGGGGCCTGATGACAACGAAACTACTTTCTTCCACGAACTTGGATACTTTATAATCGAAGTTTTGTAAAAGTAAAACAGAAAAGTTGTACGAATTTTACCAACTATGACGTAGGTAGAGAGAATAAATAAAAAGAGACGAAAAAAAAATATATAAAAAGAACTACTACTACCACCGTCGAAGGAAAAGGACGATAAAATTTTGTCTCCCATTTTCGACCGATTGTTTTTTTCTCTTCTGGTTACAAGAAGCATCAAATCGCGAGTTAAAGAAAACATATAGAAAAAGTTCGCGGGTTGCCTTTAAAATTCCAGATTTATTTTTAGGTTAGTACTACATGAGAATATGTGGATCGAGAGAGAGAGAGAGAGAGAGAGAGAGAGAGAGAGAGAGAGAGAGAGAGAACACGTCATGTCGAGCAGAAAAATAATGAACCCCACGTCGATGAAATTTTTGTCGGAAGTGGGTCGTGTCTTTGTTCTATTCGGACAATTATTGAATTGAACTTTGGGTGGATAGTGTTGTCGTTTCTTTTAAAAAGGATTCAACTAAATTGATGATAAAAAGAAAAAGAAAAGAAAATGATCAGTCGTTCGCGAATAATAATCAACGATCGCGAATTTTGGATAACAACGATGAAAATTCATACCAGAAAGATTCGATTCTCTCATGGATGTTTTTATCTGTCGAATTTATCTAACACTTCTCTTATTAATTTTATTGTAGTTATTTGATACATTATATT
This sequence comes from Polistes canadensis, assembly GCF_001313835.1. Taxonomy (NCBI): domain Eukaryota; kingdom Metazoa; phylum Arthropoda; class Insecta; order Hymenoptera; family Vespidae; genus Polistes; species Polistes canadensis. Next base: position 56,815 of record NW_014569724.1, read on the forward strand.
CCGGTACTTCTAAACTCGCGGAATAATTAAAAGAAAAAAATGAAATATTCAAAGAAAAAAAATGAAAGTTAACGAACCCGACCTACCTTACTCGGCAACTTACTCCTATTTTTACTTTTCGAATATCGAGAGAGTTCCTATAATTAGAGATGTTACGGAAACGCAGTAAGACTAACCTGCGAAAAGTTTCGAAGATATTTATTATGCCACGTGATTAATCTTGTCGAATAAAATCGCTTTGAAAAATAATGAAATTTGTATCTTTTTGTTACTAGACATAAAAAGAAATGTTCATATATTTAACGATCAATTTAGAATAATTCAAATAATATCTAAGGTAACTTTATGTTATTCCATAGAGAACACCTGTTAGGGTATAAGACACACGAACTATGAAGACCTAGTTGAAATGCATGGAAAGATTAATGATCTTACTTTGGGGAATGAAAATCAATTGGGACAACGTCTGCTTTTGATACTGCTAATACTAAAACTACTACCAAGAAACATTGATTATAAATATTAATGCTATTAAAATATTACAGAAAAAAAAGAAAGAAGATAGGAATGTGTTTTTGCAAGTTACTAATTAAACGAATAATTAAATAGGTGAAAATCATTTTAAAACTAACGAGCGAGAAAGGAAGAATGTTCATTTACGTTTAGTAATAGAATTTTACCTAGCAGATAAATTATTTTTTCGATAGGGAAATAAAAAGCATTAACGCATATACAGGCACACGCGCGCGCGAACAAATTTACAACGAAGCGTAATACACCTTACTAATTTCTACAGTTAAATATTTTTCTACTTCAGATCTACGCTCCTCTACGATGCATTCATTGGAACTGCATTTCTCCGGAAGCGATATCGCGCTATGTACCACCGAATTGCACTTCTTACGGGAAACGAATAAAATTTTTGATATACTCTTTCTAAATGCATTCTCCTTTTTGATGTAATCAAAATTAAATATTTTCTACCAAGATAAAAAAAAAAAAAAACTAATAAAAAACTATGATCATCCTTGTATATTCTGAAACGTTGAAAAACATGTTAGTTTACGAGTGATGTCAAGAAAATATTTAATCCGAAAATCCAACTAAACATTTCACTCATTTCACGTGTCTTTAACAAAATGCACATACACTCCCCAACAACAAAAACAACAACAATAACAACGACAACAACAACAACGACAAAAAAGAAGCTACTCTTCACTACCTGTCGAATTGATTCTTCTTTATTCAAAGATGATAATCCTTGCATGTAAAATAAAAGAATAGATAAAACAATACACACGCAAACGCGCATACACACAACAAACAACACACGCACACGTACACGTTTAGAAGCGAACGTGCTCGGGGATAAAATAGAAATCGTGGGAATTCACAAAAGCTCTCTTGCTTTGCACGACAAAGGATTTAGACGTGATGACACGAAGGATATCGAACTCGACACACTTTGTAGAGACTTTCCGCACAAGAGTGAGAGTGAAAGAGAGAGAAACATAGAGAGATAGAGTAGAGAAAGAGAGAGAGAGAGAGGGAAGGAAAAGGAAAGCAAGTGGTTGGATCGGGAAAGGTTTTCGAAATGAGAAAAGCACAGGAGTGTCGACTTCGAAGCGGTTCTACCACGGAAATCCGACGGTCGACTGGAGGATTCGCAGACGTGCGCCTTTAATTTAGAGGCGTGGAGCGCTCTCAAGCTCGCAGCAGCATACGGTGCATCTACCTACGCCATTTCTACCTGGGATCTGTGTTTTGTGTGTTATACGTGCACATACCGAAATCACAATGTAAAACTAACGAAATTCTAGCTAGATACTATTTTCTCATTCCATTTATCTACTTTTTTACTTTTTTTTTTCTTTCTCTCCGTATTTCCTATATACGTTTTTGTAGAAGTAACTTTATCGTGTAGCGGAACGAACAAGCCTGTTAATTTGGCTAACAAAGTCCATCCCCTTTTGTCTTCCATTTATTTCGTTTTTCTTTTCTTTCTTTTTGATAATTGTATAGAGTTCTTTTTTCTTGTTTGGTAACACTCTAAGAGTTACCAGGATCAGAGCTAGTTTCGTCGAGTTGATTTTTTTTTGAATTTGCTTGTTCAATTAAATCGGTTACAACGACGTTAGGAACGTTCTTAATCTTAGAATCATTTAGAACGAAATATGATTTTTCTTTATTCTTGATTCATGGTAGGTAATACATCTAATCCATTCGGACGGTAGATGGTGTCGCTACCTCGTTCAGATACCAAATAAAAGCGTCGTTTCCTCTATCGACGAATCGCGAGAACCTTCAAGGATAAAATTCGTATTGAAAGATTGACACTGCTTGCAATTTCATCTTGGCATCTCGGTGTTTTCCCTTGGGGAGGACGATTTCAATGTTTTATGATGTCGGACCGAGCATTTTCTGAATACTTTTGAAATAAATTCCTCTTCTTCGTGTTCCCAATCCAAAGCTCTCTCTCTCTTTCTCTCTCTCTCTCTCTCTCTCTCTTTTTCTCTATGTTTTCTTTTTCTTCTTTCTTTTCTTTTCTTTTTTTATTTTCCTTCTTTTGTATAAGAGAAAAATTGATATTTCTACTTTACGGATCATTTTATTTCTCTTTCTCTATTTTTTTTTCTTCTTCAAGTTCATAGTCCAAAAAAGACGTAGATCTCGGGAAAATGGTTGTACTTTTTTTCTGGAATAGAATTGTGATATTCCGGAAATGAGGCGTTGATAATGTAGAACAGTTCGAGTAATGTCAAAACTGGAAGCGTTGGGATAAGTTAGATTCGAGGGGAAAAGTTTGAAATTCAGTCGGAACCAACTTTTAGCCGAGATGAAATTTATTCCATATTCGCGATGCACAATACGAATTTTAAATGCAAAATCGATAGCATCGATAATACAGTGAAACGAGGTTCCGAATGAAAAATTCGTAGAGCTTTCGCATGTTTGAATCAGAATCCGTATGCCCCTCCACCCCCCACCCTCCCACAAAAAAACAAAATGAAGATCGAACGATATGATTTAGGATAAAGCTTACCCATGTCATCGATGATCGGTGCCATTCTGAGGGTGACTCCGACCAGAAGCAAGGACATAGCCAAAAGTAGGCAAGCCGTGGCAACAATAGTCCACCTGGCACGAGGTGGTAGTTCATCCGGACCAACTATTTCCTCCTCCGGTTCAACCGACTCGATTCTTCGTCGCTTTCGTTTTCGCTTTTTTCTCGGCCTATGATAAGTCTCTCGTGGTTCCTGAATTTTTTCAGGACCGCTCAATGTTTCCTCCTCTTCCAATTCATCGGCTATGTTCAACGCCAAATAATCCTCGTCCTCGTCGTAATGAATCTTCCTGCGAAAACAGTTACTAATATGAAAAATACAGATTCGTATTTGAACAAACGAGCGTACGAAAAGTTTAGTGCCAGGAAACTTGAATCGTCCTAAGTTTCTTATCAAATATCTTATATTTGAATATAATAATACACCTCGGAGTGTTCCGTAAAACTTCGATATTCAAAACGGTTGAAATGAGAAGATCTTTTACATTCCCTTTTACATCCTTTTAATTAAAACTTGCCTATTTTCTCGAGCGTTCTCGGCAACGAGAAACGATAAGTCATTTCTGTTATTCGCCAACGTGTTAGTTCTTATTGTTAACGACTAAAGAAAATGCAAGAGCACGGTGTAAGTATATATGTGTATGCATGTATATGTGGTTGTAGGAGTACCTCCTCTATCGATCAAAATGGGGCTGCATTGTTCGGCAAATCTGACAAGTTAATGTTTATTCCTGTCGTTCGAGTAGACGAGAAGGAGGAATCGAATGATCTGTTAGTGTTGGAACGTTAGAAAGTTATATTTAGCAGTGGTACGAGATTTTCTAAACGATCTGATCTTCGACTTCGTAACATCTATTCTATTTCCGGAATATCATTCAACTGTGATGGGGATGCGTTATGATTCTCAAATATTTATGTCATTCCGACGAGTTACGTCTGTTCGAAATTATTAAATTTACCATTTAACATAGGAGCAAACTATCTCTTTCCAACTAAATTCGTTCCCTTCTATTCCATTACGAATGACAACGAGCTTTATGCAAGTCGCATGTATAATAATCGTTTGACGTTGTACATAGCTGTTCGAGTTTAGTATGAGCAGGCATGTAAAGGTCAAGATGCGCTTTAAAAACTATAATTCTCCTCGTCGTAAGCGATGACGTACGTTATCAAGCGCAACGTTTCTTCCCCTTACCCCCCTAAATCATGCATTATTATTCGATTTTACTATACCGTGATATATATATATATATACTACAAATAACGATATAAAACTAAATCTGGATAACGATCTTTTTTCCTGATAGAAAGAAAGATGGAAAATTTAAATAAAACATAAATAATTGATAAATGCTAGCTAAAAGATAGATTATCTTCATTTGCACATTGTCATTCGTAATTAATAAAATATTCCTGGAGAAGTAGAATAAAAAAATGAATAAATAAATAAAATTAAAAAAAAGGAAAAAGAGAGAGGAGGGGCAAAATAGAAGAATCGATTATACAAAGTTGAAATTTTTCCTGATACCACAAATGTTCACCCGACCCAGATTTGACTTCGTCGACAATGCCTAGAGTTAAGAATCGCTACTTTAGAAACTACGTCAAGTGGTACGGGTCGACGTTAAGTCAGACAAAGAAATAGAGGCCAGCTAGTATTTTCTACCTTAAGCTTCCCAACTGTATTTGCATAATTTTCTCAGGAACTTGATCGATTTTCTACGCAAGCGTTAAACGTAATACCAATGATAACCGTTGTAATATAAAAATTCCTTTCTTTTGCAATAAAAACATTTGCCGCGTCCATCAACAAAACTCGATGAAAACTCGATAAAAATTGGATACTATAAATAATTACCGTGGGGATAAAAAGAAATCTTATAAACAATTGAAATTTAATCAAAGAAAGGATAGGATCGGAAAGATGGCAGGGGGAGGGGAGGAAGGAAAAGAATCGATTCTTCGGGTGCAATAAATTTTTTATCGAGCTTCGAAAAATACATTTCATTTCGTTCGTTCATCCGTCCGTTTTATTGCTTTGACTGTACTTAATAAAAGAAAAAAAGAAAAAATAAGAACGGAAGAAAAATAGATTGTAAACCGGGGGAGTTTCTACATCAAAGCGCTTTTAACAGGGAGAGAGAGAGAGAGAGAGAAAGAGAGACGGCGAGTGATTCAGTTTAAAATTGAGTTGGACAACGAAGAATAGCTCGGCGTTCAGGGCGTTTGCTCGCATACGTCACGAGTATAAAGGTTACAACATGTTACTATCTCTCTCTCTCTCTCTCTCTCTATCTTTCTACCGATAGATAAAAGTTAGAATACAGGATTTCACGGATGAAAAGCGTCGTAGAAAAAAGATCGAAATTCCGATGATGATGATGATGATCATGACGAAGGTAAGGAAAGGCATCATCATCGGACCATCCCAACGAGAATACCTTCAACATTGAAGTAGCAGCTGGTTATCTATTTCCAACCGGCGTAGTTTCATTACACAATTCAACATTGGTTCATTCCTATTTTATTCGAGAACTCGTTCAATCTTTCTTCATTCTCCAACGATACATCATAACTACGAATAAGACGAACATCATCAACTATCACGCATGACCCACTTTTGCTAAAACATTTCTTGTTTTTGTAGGAAATTTTTATTTAAAGTAGACTATAGAAAGAAGAAGAAGAAGAAGAAGAAGAAAATGATGATAGCTTAATGTAAACTAAAAAATATAGTATCTGTTTATTTTATATTTTTAGGAAACTTTGGGAGTCATTAAAACGGCGAGTGTGCATCGTGTTCGTTGACTTAACTTGAAATGAAAAATACATACACAAACAAGCGCGCGTGCAAAGAGCTACATTAACCGAGGGTTTTTCTTTTGTATTTTTTTTTTTTAAGAACCGTCTAAGGTAAAAAAGAAACTAAATGGAAGGAGCATATGTGTGTGTGTGTGTTTTTTTTTTCTAAGACTTACAATTGAGCTGTGCTTTGGGAAAAGTTGCAGGCACTTCGGTGCAGTCGCGGATACTCGCAGGAGTCGCTAAGAGCCTCTCTTGTCCTTTTAAAGTTTATCAATGCCAAATCTTGTTCCCCGTTGATGTCGAGTAGTTCGAGACGAGCTTCAAGACCAGCTTCGAGACGAGCTTCGAGACCAGCTTCGAGACCAGCTTCGAGACCAGCTTCGAGACCAGCTTGAATATCCGTCAAGTTACTTTGAAGTAGACGAGGACTCTTAGAAGAATGTCTACGTTTTTTCCGTGGACTTCGTGGACTCTCCGAAGCTCTTCTTCTTCCTTTACCTAAAAGTACACACAGACAAAAAGAACAATTGACCCAATCTTTCGATCTCTCCTCTTTTATCTTTTTCTTTTTTTTTATCATTTTTCATTTTCTTTTCTTCTTCCTCGTCTCATCGAAATTATCATCTTCGCAATCGGCAAAGGGTGAGAGGGATGGGACACTACTGATTTTATCCGAAAATTTCGATGGCCCGAATGTTCTTATCGATTTATCTCGTTCGCGCGGAATACAAAGGACACACGTAGACACAACCAATCAACCATTAATACTCGTTTATATTGAACAGGATCGAATTAAGCGTTAATTAAAATCGATTAGACGTTAATTAAAAATAGAAATAACCACCAATCGATATCCAAATCTATTATAGTTATTTCTAATTAACCGAATTTCATTGTGTCTATGTCGTTAATTAATTTTCGTTAATTATCATTCGACTTATTTACATCCTTGGTTATCGTTCGACATAATGTTTAATAAAGTGAGAGTAAAATGTTGATTAAAACGTATTACGCGTAATGAAAAGAGGGAGGAAGGGGTGTAGGGCAGGAAGAAACAAAAATATTAGCTTCCTTTTGAAACTAAGTTTATCCGCAAAATTTCGCCAGGGATATCGAATAACCAGAGGGTTGGATAAATTAACGAAGTGGTTGCACGATCGAATATCAACTTCATAGTTGGCTTCCCGCATAGGATACGCATGTAAATTCCATGCAATTGGTTTACTTTGCTACTGACGAGTCTCCCTCAGCGTTCTATCTCGCCAGAGAGAAAGAAATATAGTTTCGTTGGGTTAACTTTTGAAATGAAAATTAATAATACAATGATTGAAAATATTCGAACGTATGTCTGAAAAATAACTTTTCTAATATAATTTAATTACCATTTTAATATATCTCCATTAATATTGGAATGTTAATTATAAGAATACTCTTTCCTTTGAATAAAGTTTAAACACTCGTATAAGAGTTTTCGCTTGGCTTATTTTTAACACAAACTTCCTACCCAATACTACAGCTCGATATTCTTACCGAAGAAGTTCACAGTACTGGGTCCTCGAACTTTCTTACGAGCTATTCTTGGTTATCCATTGACTTTTATTTTCAAGGAAAACGTCTTGAACGCGTACGTTTGGATTTCTCTTGGAGTCAAATAGCCAACCTTCTTGAATAATAGACTTCTCAAATTGATCGTTGAACGTTACTACAAAGCATTGTGTTTGCTTGCGTTCCGTATGAATTTTCGAAGCTAAAGTTCCTCGTCAAAAATACGCGTAAATAAAGATCGAAAATCAAACGAAGATATTTAAATGAATTCAATGAAAATAAATAATACTCACCGTGATGCGATTTGTGTTGTTGATGACGATTCATCGAGTCCTCGATGTAATCGCAGGGAGCTGAATCGTGTCGTCTACGACGTTGATGATGATGATGGTAATGACTCTTCCTTCTATGTTGATGATGATGATATTGTTGTTGATGACGGTGATGATGATGATGGTGGTGATGATGATGGTGGTGGGGGGGATGGTTCAACGACGAGGAGGCCGTGGAAGTCGAGGTCAATCTTGGACGACGTGGAGTGGTTGGTGCACTCCCTGAACGTTTGCCGATCGTCGATGATGCCTTCATCGCCTCCACCTTTGTTTCCACCAATGCTGCGAGGACGGCTTCGAGACGTGCCACCTCCACGCCGCCGCCGCTACCATCGTTTGTTGAGACTGCTTTGTCAGCGACATCAGAAGTCGACGGCATAACCGTCATCTCTTCGGTTAAACTTGGTGCATTACTCCCACGATGCTTTCACTGCTTTATCATCAACGTACTATCCCAATTTCCCCTTTTGATCCTATTATTTTCATCTCGTCTCTCCTCAATCCGTACTCGATCCAAGGTTCATTTTCAAAATGGTCACAATTGTACGAGAACAATTACGGTATCCCACGATTATGGTCGGGATTAAGTTCCTCGATAATCAAGACCATTTTATACTTCGATACGTTTTTTCCCCCATGTCCCTTGATAAAAATAAACAACAAATAGGCAACAAAAGGTTTCTTCTTTTTTTCTTCCCAACGACAGATGATAATCTCTCCGTCGTTCCTTAATTTTTCTGATTACGTTTAAGCGAACAACCCCAAACGATATTATCTGATCGTAAGAATCGTTCGTACGATCGTGCACACCACGTTTTCCAAATCCTCGTATTCTCCTCGGCTGCAGGATTTTATTAGCGTTACTGACGACGAGTAACGAATTTCCATTCCCATGATGATCGGAATCGATTTTTCTCGAGATAACCTTTCGCGTAACTCCCTTTTTTTACTCCCAACGAATTTAATCGATGATAACCTCGCGAGGGAACAATCGGACCATTTGGCCTGAGTTCAAACTCAACTCGAGCGCGTAACGTTCGATACGAGCTTCATCATTTTCTCCTTTTTCTCCTCTCTCTCTCTCTCTATTTTTTTTGTCTTCCTTTTTTACCTCATCAATCAAGTTTGAACAAACCAAGACAAAAATTAGGAAGATAGGAAACTTTTTTTCGCAAAAGAGAATCTGTTAGGGAGTTTCGTTAGTACCGTTGTCAATAAGTTCGTGTTTGATTTGTTTTTTTCCCCCGTAAAACGTTTCAAACAATAATTCCTCGTGGTTCCAAAAACTCTGGATAAAAGTTAAATTACGACCTTCGGTTTTTCAATTATCGGTCAGAAATATACCAACCGGAATCATAAATTCTTTAAAAGCTCATCAAGCAAATGATTGTAGGAACTCTGGGGGGGTGGGGTGATGATCTTGAATATCGGATATTTTCTTGTTCTTTTTTTTTCTCTTGTTTTTTATCGACTATCATATCATCCCCCCACAGGATACCATATGTCAAGGTGTATCGAATAAGAGACCAAGCGAAGATTAAAAATTGAATTGTACGAGGGAACGAGAAGGATTATAAGCTTGCGCCGGAGAGGAGATGTCGGTGTGTTAGGTTGTTTTTGCCCGGCCAACTTCCCTCGACCCTTCCTAGTCTTTCTCTCGCGTAGCAGCTAACGACCTCGTTCCTCCTTCCTAGGGGATTCCTAGCCATACCACCTTCACCGTGTGTCGACTAGCTGAACCCGGCCAACATCTCTTAATTCTCCCTTTCTCCTCCTTATTCCTTTAATCTTTCTGGTCTTCGTGTTTCTGAGGCAAGGGCCGAGGGAAGCCACCACCTTAAACCAACTGTAACCTTGACTAAAACAATACACCACAGCAGCCGATACTCGACGATTATTTTTATTATTATATCGTATTATACCAAATATCAATTTTGGATTATTTTTTGATCATTCCTTCATTACTATTCTCGGTTAATACAGAAGTTATATGACCTGCTGATAAATGTGTCTAACCTTCCAAGATAAATTCCTCGATAGAGTTTGAACTATCTTTTCTTCAAAGCCGTGTTGTTACTTCCATTATCGAATTGTTTTACCAAAGGCCGAACAAAAAATATGCTCGAAGCGTGGGAGACGACAACAGTTTGATTCATCTCACGTTCCTTGCTAAACTTTCTTGGTGATTGATATGTTTTACTCGCGAACTACTGCTGCTGCGTTTTTTTTCCTTTTCCTTCTGAAGATTCACTCACACTCCCTATCTTCTTTTTTTTTTCTTTCCCCTTTCTTTTTTTCTTTCTTTCTTATCGCATGTAATGCGCAACAGGATAGTATTGTGTTCTCATCGATTACACTGCTCATAAATCAAACCAGGCTGATACTGCTTGTCAAGATGAAAGGGAGACTTTTAAATCGAAAATAAAGATAAGGAGGGGGATGAACGAGGATGAACAGAAGAAGAAACTCCAAGCGTCACGGTTGGTCTTATTATTCGCCAATTCTCATTCTTCTTCGTTCATGAGAGACAAAACGAAAAATATCGTAGAACAAAATGGGAACGAATATTATTTTATTTTTTGGTTTGTTCTTCCACAGGCCATTGACGATTCGTCGAAAATCCGAAAAATTTATCTTCCTTCTCTTCCTCCTCTTCTTCTTCTTCTTCTTCTTTCTGAGGAATGACGATGATGGTAAAGTATTCGTTAAAAAAAAAAAGAAGAAAGGTTGATCTCTTCGATTTATTTTTTCTAAGAAGTATCTTCTCGGAGATGTAGTATCCCGTTAGTTTAAAAAATTCAGTTGATGTCCAAGTAGGTTTATCTTCTCCTTGGCTCGAAATTTAAAGAGCCTCTCCTATTGGAGATAATTGGATAAAGAGAGAGAGAGAGAGAGAGAGAGAGAGAGAGAGAGAGAGAGAGAGAGAGAAAGAAAGAAAGAGAGATAGATAGATGCATGCAGAAGTGTCACGAGTTCATCGATCTCGATACAAATTTTCCAAACTTGCTGTATTAAGGTATCAAATAATGTTGATACCTTGGTATTATAGAATAAAAGAAAGACAAAGTGAAGAAAAAAATGGAACGAAATGATAAATAATGCAAAATAGATAGCAATAGATAGAGAAAATTAGGGGAAGACGTAAAGGTAATTTGATCTCGACGGGTTGAAAGCTCGTAGGTTGAGCTAGCCCAAAAGTCGTTGTACACATTGCAGTTAGCGCAGATGTCACGGTGTCCACTATAGCTCGTGAATAGAAAAAGGTTAGGAGAGGGAGAGAGAGAGAGAGAGAGAGAGAGAGAAAAAGGGTGAGAAGGGGGAAAAGGTTATCGTGGTAGGGCAAAAGAATAAATTCACGCTAGTGTACTGGCTCCTCTGTCTGGCCTCGAAAATTCTTCGAAGGGTTTCTCAGAAAGTCACTGCGGTTCAACTAAGCTTCTCACGCGCGCTTTTTTTATCATATATTTTCGCGTATCGCGTAAGAATTTGTACCCAAGTATGCGTGGAATTGAAGGAAGACTAGAAAAAAAAAAAGAAAAGAAAAGGATAGAGAGAGAGAGAGAGAGAGAGAGAGAGAGAGAGAGAGAGAGAGAGAGAGAAAGGGTACGATTTAAACGAAAGATTGATGAATGATATTAGAAACGCACGTTATAAAATTATACACGGTTGTCGCAGAAAAACAAAGCTATATTCTAAGTTTTTGATCGTACGGATAAACTATATATAGTTCTTATTATATATTAATATATATTTGAAAAAGAAATAAAAGTAAGGCTCGTCTACACGTCACGACGAAGGGGTTTGTGTTGCGTGCGCGAGTGCTAGCGATCGGCAGAATACTGGGGAGGATAGTAGCGTCGTGTAGCAGACAGGCTGGTGGTGGTGGGCAGGTAGTCGTTCTGGCAGGGATGCGTTCACTTCCACTCCCCACCCCTTACACAAGCACCCCTACCAACTATCCCTTACCTACCCTCTCTTCCACCTCCACGTTTACCCCACATCATCCACCACCACCACCACCACCACCACCATCGTCACCGCCACCATCAGCAGCAGCAGCACAACCTCCTCATCATTTTCATCCACCTACTGACGCAATAAATGTTGCTGTTCAACGTTGAAGAAAAACTCACTCACTCTCTCACTTTTTTCTCTGTACTTTCTATTTTTCTTTCTCTCTCTCTCTCTCTCTCTCTCTTTCTTATCCAAAAACCTCGTTGTGTTTCCCTGTTGCCATTTATTTTTCTCTCATATCACCCGTCGATACAAAAACGCATAAGATTTAACCGAAGAGATATTATTCGCATATTATCGTATACACGCATATACGTATATTTACCTGTATGACCGTAGCTAACGCTCGATCGATCGATGGGGGCTAAAGTCGCTTCTTCGATTACCATAGAATGAGAACTATTGTCGTTTGTAATATATATATATTGTATGTGATATATCTAACTGAACCGTAATATCAAAGCGTGACGTGTTACTCGACATATCTCTTCAACGTATGAACTTGATATGGCTTTTGAGTTCAAACGATCAACCAGATTAATACATATCACCACCCCATTCCGCAGTGGGGCTTTTGCTCTCGATGGATCCGCGCCAGTTTCAACCATACAGTTGGGTCGGAATTTTCGAGTTGCTTCTTTGTTAACGACCAAAAATACTTTCTCTCTTTCTTTTTATTTTTTTCGTTGCTTTTATTCCGTTTTCGTGTACGTGGATCTAACTCGTATATGTACACGTAGATTATTATAGAGTACTGGTACTGCGGCATTCGCATTGTTTCCATTTGCCGTATCGTATTAATTTTGTGTACCAAGTACTTCTGCTTTCTTCATTATTACGTTTTACCCGATTTTTTTTCTTTTTTTTTCTATTTTCTTATATTCATGTGCGTCGTGAGTACACTGTATAAGAAATTATGAAATATATATGTAATATTTTTTAATATACTCCCGGATATATTATTTTTGTATTCGTTTTCTCTTATTTTTCTTCCGATAAAAATTGTATTCGTATATGCGCGTATGCGTGTGTGTATGTTTCTACGTGAAATCGAATATTTGTATATGTGATAAGAAGAAGAAGAAGAAGAAGATCGTAAAAAGAAATAGTTGTGTTATTGGACCACTTCGATCGGTGGTGGCGCCCATTTTTATCATTCTCCTTTTCATATCCTAAAACTGGATTTCTGCTAGATGGAAACTACATAATCGTATTATCCCGATTTATCTTATATATAAATGGAATAACGTTTAAAGAATTTCTCTTAATCGGCTATTTTCGATAGGATCTATATCTTTTCTAGAAAGTTTTTAGAGTTATTTTCCATTGAAATAGCACCCCATATATGTAAAAGAATTTTCTATATTATCCTTTATGTAGAATCTTACAAGTTTTCATATAAAACGTATAGAATGAAAATGGAATTTTGTGATAACGATATCGAACTAGAGCTGATAACAGCCAGTAGTAATAGTCGTCGTCTTGTTCGAGGACATAGATTTTATCCACCGCAGTAGTAGCAGCATCATCATCATGCAGAGTTTTACATGAAATTTCTCCAGTAGTTGTCGTCGTATTAGTTTTCTCTATACGATTGAAGAAAAGTTTTCTACGATCTACCACCACCAACTTTTATATTGCATCGTCCTATCTATTTATCTTTATTTTTTATTTACTCCTATTTAAAAAAAAGATTTGCGATATTTTTCGATGCCAATGGGAGGAACACCGTTTTTATGTCGCGCAGAAGATGAACGTTTTTTGTGGGTATCGTAAAATCGATATTTGACCATCCAAATGGAAAGATTGCATTGTGCACGTGTTGCAAATCTCACGAGTTAGCCAATAAAATATCATGACTGAATTTATATACCAAGCAAGTGAAGTGAAAGTAGTAGGTCTTAGAAATTTGATCGATCGACCTGTGGCTTTTTACTTGCTAGTGCATTTCATCCAAATATTTATCGTTCCAGATTTATTCTTCAAATGTTCCCGAATTTAATTCGCGAATTTAACGTCGGAGTTTCTAAGCGTTTCTGTGATAAGTAGATTAGCACGTCCCTACTTTGATTTTATACATATATAATAAACATGTATATTCTATGGGAAAAAGAAGTAGAAAATCTTTTTCCAAGATTAGAATTTCTTTTCGAGGATAAGCAATCTTTTCGTAAACACACGGAATGTCGATCAAAGTATCGATCTATTTCCGTTTATTCCAAATTTTTCTCGTTCATCCGTGAAATTGTTGAAGCAATAAAAATCATTTTAGATATTCCACTTTGATGGAACTATCAAATCTTCCTATCCAAGAAAAATTCTTATTCGTGACTTATCGAAAGATCAAACAAAAACGTAGACTTATTATCGATCTTCCTTCCGTACTTTTTTTCCGATACAAAATAACAAATACAATAAATATTACCTAACATAACATATTTTATTAAATTCCAAGAAGCAGTTTATTTGATCTGCTGATTCTAAGGAAGCGCAGGGTCCATCTCGGAATCCTCGACCTAGATTAAAATAGAAAAAAACAACTCGTTAAATTCCGGTCGATTTTTTTTAACCGAAAAGCGCAGAAGTTGATCTTTTGAATACTTCGTTTCACCCCTTTTTTACGAGTTAAGCTTAACTTCGACGCTTAACATCCAACCTAAATCGGCTATCCTTTTCTAACCCGTATCAAAAGAGAAACTTTAACTCTCTCTCAAACTCCTCCTACAAAATAAGGTGAATAACTTGCTAAGGGTAAAATCAATTTGTTCGGAGCTGCCAGCTCCAAAAGGGCGTGGTTTTCATTCCCTCTTTGGGGGATGCTGCCACGTTGGTGATGATGATGACGATAACGATGATGATGATGATCATGATGATACATAGACATCTCCAATTAAAAGCTTTACTTCAGTCTAATCTTATGTATGTTTGCGCGTGTTCCTGTGTGTTTATTTATTTCAAGAGAAGTAATGTTTGATGTATGAAAAATAAATAGAGATAGGATGAAGATGCATTTCTCGATGCTTGTTTTAACTTTACCGATTAGATACATGCGTTGCTATGACTTCGAAGATACACCGACTGAGAGGAATACTGGAAATATTTCAAAACGTAACTACACAGATATCATAGCCGGTGTTTGCTATTATCACTCAAGTGGGAGTGATTTTGATAATACTTCGATCTTATTATTATTTACGTATTTATCAAATTTGAGAGTATTATTAATAGATCCTATGCGATTTACCTGTTTATCTTGTGATGATTCATTCGGCGAGGTAATGAAAATGAGTTATATATATATAAAAAAAAAAAAGAAAATTGCAAATAAAATCTTGTATGTTAGATATTTTATAATGAAAATAAATTTAATTATACCTACGCTATCTTGTTTGATGTTCTTTCTATATGTAATATAATCTTGACGTTGTTTTTCGGGATAAGAATACTGCAGTGGTTTAGGAAATATTGAATCCGACGACGCGCTACGCAATTTTACGAACAAACTCGTGCTTATTGCGAAGGGTAACGTTAAAATTGGTAAACCGATCTGTAAAAGAAAATACGATTACGATTTAATACGATTACCTATCGTATCGTTTTAACGATATTCAATTTACCTTTCCTAATAGAATTCGTAGGACGTATTGAAGTATTACAGTGTAAACGATGGCTACGAGGGTTGCAACAGCAGTTTGTACATTAAGTACGAATAAATTACCCCCTAAGGCGGCGCCAGTCAAGAAACTGTTGAATCCCCACAATCCTGAGAATACCTCATTGTGTGGTACCCTAAATTCTAAGCCTAAGAAAATAAGCTTGTAGTTAGGTATGCGAGAGTTCAACAACGAATAGTAATTAATGTTTAAAAGGATGTACATACACGTACCTGTTAGTGTGCCAATAAATACACCTGCGAAAGAAAATCCAGCAGTAGTTGGAGAATAAACTAAAACTGCCAAATAAATAGTAGCTCCTGCTGCAATATTGTCAACGCCGAATACTTGGGATGACGAGACGACCATACCCCGGAAGATCTGTTATAAGAACAAGAAAAATAATGAAAATATTCCGTTTATACTGTTGAATAATTAATTGTTTTGAAAATGTACCGATCCTTTGATCGAGGTGGGGTTGTATACATTCGAGTTCGAAGAACAAAATGCATTGAAATCGAGTTAAACAGAAGAGATAGTTGATCTTTACCATTCCCCAGTCGACGTTAACATCTGTTACATTTGCTGTGATAAAACTGGCATCGTCTGTCCTTCCATCACTTGTTGCATTGTCCTCGAAACAACGAGAATATAAAGTACAAGTAGCTAGCAGCAACATCTCGAGTTTGTACACAGTTCCTCATACGCCATAGTGATATGTTTCTGTTATTTTATACAATTTTCCTAATATTCTCCAATCGCATTCTCCTTCACACAAATTCTAATATTTTATTTGATTTATTTTTCTTTTTAAATTATTATCGATACAAAATATTTGCAAAGAAAAGAACAAAGAAAAAAAATAGATGAGTATTGACGTTGGTCCGAAATCCAAGTTGAAGGAATATCATTGTCAACCGAAATTCTGACCGAGCTTGATCAATACTAGAGGGAAAGTTATACCCGTTTGCGTGAGGGTGTTGCTAGGGTTTGTATTTTCCCTCGTGAAATATATATATATATACTCTAAAATGGGAAGCCCTTTTCCAAAATAATTGTGTTGCTTTGGTCGCGAAATGTAGATATTTCTGTTCAAGAAATACGATTCGACGGGGGGTGATCTCTTTTTTCAGGGGGAATTTTTCTCGATCACTGTGGCGCAGAGAATTATTTTCAATTATTTCGTTATTATTCATATTTACCATTGCTTGAATGTTTAACGAATCGACTAAGTTATCTTGCATTGTTAGAATAAAAAGTAATACTAATTCGACCAGATTAAAAGGCCACGTTATACTCGGAATTTCATTGTTTCCCAAAGAACGAGTCAGATAAACACTGAAAAAATTCATTATCAGCCGAATTACCTATCTCTGAATCGTTAAAATAATTCGTCATTTTATTCCAATGTTCATAAAATTATTCTCACCTCGTTATTGTTCCTATGAGTATAAGCAAATAACTAAAAGCATCGAATTCGCCATATAAATTTGGTACCAAACCGGCTGACAGTGCACCGACTAAAAGTGGATTGAACACCGTCAATCCATTTTCTATAACTTGTTGAGAATCTTTCATCAGCTGCAAATGAAATATTACAAAACAAAACAAAATCTAAATTATGATCGAGAATTTGCGCATTGCGACAGAATAATTGTGTCAACTTTTCGGATGACGCGTTATAAACAAATAAGATAATAATCATGAGCGAAAAATATTGCATGTGTAAATGATAAATCGTAATATTTTATTTTTTCTTTTCTAAACTGCGCGAACGCATGACACGAGAAATATTTGTATTATTATTATTATTATTATTATTATTATGTAAAAATGATTGATATCGTGCACGTACCATGGAAAGTAAAAGACCTAGAAAACCAGTAGCAGTAGAAAAGGCCAAGATCTTTGGTGCCGTTGCTCCTAAAGCGATTACTATTAATAATCCACTTAGTGGATTATTAGCAAACACGACCTAATAGATTATATAAATATTTCGATTTAGATAAAGTTAGATCTAAAGTGTGTTGTCTCTTGCTTATTGAATTCATGGCATCTTGAAAAGGCTTTTATCTACTTAATTAATCATAATCAATATTTTGTAATAAATGGTTTCACTCACTTGCCCGTAGCCTCGTAATAAAGCATCCAATAATTGTAAGGGAACCCAAATCGGCTTGTTCTTTTCCGACAACACATTTTTCAAAAGAACAAAGTCACCGATGCATGCACCACGCGGACGTTCCTAATTAATAATTATATTAAATATCAAATAAATTAATCGCGCGCGCGCACGTAATTTTTTTATTTTTTATTTATATTATTTATTAAATAATAACTTATTTTGTAGAGTTTTCAATTGAAATTTTTTCATATCCACCGGTGAATTTAAATTTAATCAATTAATGAGGGTAACAATAATTGTTTTAAATGTATTTTTTTTTGTTTAAATTACAAGTTTAATTTACCTCATTGTAAGAAAGAGTACGAAGTTTTTCTTCAGGCATCGTGAATTCGCATAAAGAACATCATCTTCTGACAACACCTGAGTCCTCTTAATCACTGTTCTAGATTACCCCACCACATGAAGATAAGTATTAAGACGATAAAAATGTGTACATTGTTTTTATTAACTCGTAAAACTTTGTAGGTACAGATAAAAGATATACTTTCTTCAATTTATCTTGCCGCATTCAATTTTCTAACATAATACGACTTTTTAACGAAACATTTCATTTCAATTTATAAATAAAATCTATTTAGTAAGATCAAATGTGCAATTCTAACAGGAGAGTAACATCGCTGAATAAACTAAACTGTTCTAATCGTTGACCCACTTCAAACGCATCGTTAATTTATCAGACAATTAACATACGTTTAAGAAGAAACAATTAACATTATCACCTTTTTTTATTAGAGGTAATAATTATTAAAAATTTTCGTAGAAATGTACACCACATTTTTCTGATTATAATTTTAAATAAAAAATAATTTGTTTATTGTTAAAAAAAAAACATATTGTTTTATTTCTTTCATACAGATATCTTTTGATTATTACAAAATATCATAAAGGTATAAAAATATTCAGCAATTTTAAGGCACTTGGATTTGTATGAAATTGTTACTGATAATATTAAAAAAACTATTACACATCTAAAACATAATTAGGGTGTACAACTAACAAAGGATCATCCTCTTTTTCCTCCTCGACTTCTTTACTTTTGCTTTTTAAATCTTTCGTAGTAAGAGGTATAATAATTTGGTCCTGTAAAAATAATAATAAGTATGATTAAACTGATAACATTAGAAATAGATTAATAAATATTCTGATACATACATGATAAGTTAATCTATCGACAATCTTTTCAATGAAATTTTTACGCTCTAATAATTCCTCTTCAGAATCTATTTGATCCTGTATTTGATCGAGATACCACACAACCAAATCGGATTTACGTATTCCACCTTCTTTACCATCACCTGTATAAAAAACAGAACAAACATTAAATTTCTAATTAACATAATAGAACTTAATTTAAAGCGTAAAAAAAATGTTTACCTTCGCTTTCAACGCGAGCTTCTTCGTTTCGCATGTAAAGTATTAACATATTCGACAAATTTTTGTATTCCTCAAATGACATGGTAAGCTTTTTCTTTTGTATTTCTGGTTGTTCGGTTGTTGCTGTGATAAGATAATTAATTTTTTTTATTGTTATCTTTTTTGTATATCAATATAAAAAGATAATTAAACTTACGCGAAGTAGGCGCATTATTATCATCCTGATCCATCTCATTGAACGCAGCCATAAGTGGTGGTGGATCATCTATTCTCACACCTGAGTTTGCTTCCATGTCTACGTCTTCTAAATCAATATCTGGTTGTTCAACCGTAACGATACTTTTGTTCAACAAACGTTTAGCTTCTTTAACATGTTTAACAGTAACTTCATCTACACACTCGAGTTTAGCTAATGCTTCTGATAATCTGATCATGCTTTCCAATTGTCTTACTGTAACTCTCCATTTTCCTGAGCCACTACCTGTCCTTTGTCTCATTGTTGTGTAACATTCTATCAACAGTTCTGAAGCTTCCTGAATATTTTTATGAATCAATTAATAAATCAGATAGCACAAAGTAAATTTTCATTTTTTTCCAAAAATGCTCACCTGACTTAGAACGGGCTTGAAGTATTTCGCAAAGTTAATATATCTTATAATTTCAGCTTGAGTATATATGACCTCGATATCTTGTATATTGTCGCAATGTAAATCAACTATTCTTTTAGCGATAGCATTATCTATTATCTCGTTAGATTCGTCTACTAAAATAAAAAAAAGATCAAATCTTGACATAATAGGTGCTGATAATAAAATGTTTTGTTGCAATGATTTTTTCCTATCGTAACGACCACCGATAGGATTAGCTGCCGCCAGTATAGATGTTCGAGCATTCAAAGTCGCTCTTACGCCTGCCTACAAATTTGGAACGCGCGCGTATAAATATATAATAAATATATAATAAATATAAAATAATAGACTATTTTACTTTTCTTTTTATTTACCTTAGCCAATGAAATTGTTTGTTGTTCCATAGCTTCGTGTATGGCTACTTGATCTCTAGGATCCATTTTATCAAATTCATCGATGCAACAAATGCCATGATCGGCAAGCATCAAAGCACCAGCTTCAATTACAAATTCTCCAGACTCTTCGTCTCTGACTACAGCTGCAGTTAAACCAGCGGCGCTAGATGCTTTACCAGATGTGTAAACTGCTCTAGGTGACATATCAGTAACGCTTTTAAGAAACTGTGATTTAGCAGTACTTGGGTCTCCAACTATACAACAATTGACGTCTCCTCTTAACGACGTTCCTTCTTCCGTAGTTTTCCCGACTCCTCCAAAAAGCATTAACGTTATTCCCTTTTTAATTTCTTCATTACCGTGTATCGCAGCAAACATGCTGGTTGATAGATTTTGATAAAGATTTTTATCACGGCTCATCTCATATATTCGATTCCATTCTCCCTCGGTCATTTGTTTCTTCATCATTTCTTGGGATATTTCTTCCATAACCATTTCATGTCCACCAAACTATAATTAAATTAAATATTAGCATTAATTGTAACTTTTAACATTTTTAATATTTCTAATAACATTTATCAATCACCCTAAGACTTGTTGCTGTAATACTACAAGCAAGGAATGCTATTTTGTATGTTAAATCTCTGACACCGAGTGCTTTAAGTCCTGTAAAACCCTCATCTTGATCACCCTGTTTATGTCTTGACATAGGCTCTGATCTTATACCAGGTAAAGATAATGCACCTACATCTGGTACTACTATTAACGTACCAGTAAAATCATATCTGTAATACAAAAAGTATAAATGAAAATACATGTAAAAATAAGGTTTACATATTTTCAATAGACAATTATAAAAATACCTGTCACCAGCTTGTACGCTTTCCACTATTTCCGCTCTTAAAATAACTTCAAGAGAACGTGGAATGCATCCTCTAGGCAATTCTGCTTGCGTTTCTTGCATTCTTACTTTTTGAAAGTCTATGAATACGGAATTGTCCACATCTAACATAAATCGACGTCTGTTACTGCAAACAGGATTATGACAAATCGTTGGATTCGTAAACTATAAATATAAATTTTTATAATTAATTTGATATATGATACACAAGTAATACAGTTAACAAAATATTTTTTTGAATTTACCTTAAACTGTTGTTTTATATTTTTAATAGTTGCATTGCAATCCATACAAATAAAGGTACCAAGTACTAATTCAGGATGAACAGGATGCGTTCTCACAACTTGTCCCGATATACGAATGAGACTTCC
This sequence comes from Polistes canadensis, assembly GCF_001313835.1. Classification (NCBI taxonomy): domain Eukaryota; kingdom Metazoa; phylum Arthropoda; class Insecta; order Hymenoptera; family Vespidae; genus Polistes; species Polistes canadensis. The sequence continues at coordinate 78,086 of NW_014569724.1, forward strand.
AAGCTTAGTCGTATTCAATTCTCTAAGCTTTTGTCTTGTTGGTACGTCGACAAAACTAATATAACATTCTTTATCTTTATTCAGTTCTCCTCTATCTTTTACAAAATTTGACACCGCTTGACAAAGAAATGGATACACTCTAAATAAAATAAATAGTACATATATTATTAAGTTATGCTTTTTATCAGAGATCTTTGTATGAACAGATAAATTGATTTTATAGTAACCTGTAATATTCTTCAACTATAGTTGTAGATAATGCTTGATTATATGAATCAACATCATCGAAGGATACTTCCAAAGTACTGCGTTCTGGACTTATTAATTCTTTAGCGGCTTCCACATACTTGACAGTACCATCTTCCTTAAACCTAACATTCAACATCAATATAAAGTAATTCTAAAAGAATTTATTAGAAGAAACAATGAAAATTTTGTGTGTGTGAATAATTTGATAAACAATTTTGTTCTTAAAATGATTGTATAATAATAGAACTTACTCTTCTAGAAAATCTTGAAATAATTTCTGACATTTTGTTCCTATTTCATCTGTTATACGCAACCGATGTAATTGTGAATCTCCAATATCCATTTTTAATAATAATTAAATTCTAATAATCATCAACTCTCGGTTTGTCTTATACAAATATAATATCTGGTAAAAAGTTTTTGCGGGAACATAAAATAAATAACAGTCAGATGGTGATAATCCTAATTTTTTAGGAACATGTCCAGAAAGTTTACTTCCATTTGGCATCAGATGGCTCGTCAAAATTATTTTATCTTATGAGTTTTTATAGAGAAACCTAACTTATCGACAAAGGATAAAAGCGCATATAAGAACATAGCGCACTCTATATATTGATCTATAATTATTCGTATAGATCATTAATTAAATTTCCATTTGTGATAAATTTCTAAATAAATAAATTATTTTTGTTTGTTATATTCAATCTTTTTGATGTAAATTAAAGATTGTGAATTTAATTGTTAAATTATTATTAATTTTAAATAAAATTAAAGTAGAAATATGAATAATAAAATATCATTTATTGTAATATTAGTTATACATACTTGTATACATGAAATTGCGATTTTTGAAGTGTTAATTTTCACTCTGATTGAATTTAATATTTCTCATATATCGCATATTAATTGAATATTGATGAATGTCCAACATGCTCTCTCCGTGGAATAGAACTGTGTTGAAAACCTCAATTATCGATAAATTACGTTTATATCCTAGTGATATTGTCTCGGCTTTATATACTGTCGATCTATAGAACATAGAAATTAGAACTAGTAATTAGTTAATGGCGTGCAATTTCAAATGAATAATATTTTACAAATTTTATCGATTTATATATATATTTTAAATGACATTTAAAATACAATATAATGAATATTATTTGACCGTAATAATATAGATAATTGTGTGATAATAAAAAGCAAAAGGTATCCACCCGTTAATTCCGATCAAGGCAATATAATAATGAAACATTTAATTCGTTTTTAAAGTAATGTCGGAACACATTAAAAGTGCAACACACAAGGGGTCGGTCCGGTGGCGTTTGGTTGGAAACCGAAAAGGGAAAGCGATGAAATCTTTCGAGTGGATAGATATGTAGTCGTTGTATGTACTTCCTGCCTTAGACAAGGCTTAGCTCTTAGCGAACGAAACGTCCTACGGTATAAATGGAACGCGAAGTGCCTACAGACGTTTTAGTTCTTTTCAAGATAGTGTCGGATGATGGGCCACGCATCCAAAGAAATACTCTTCTTTTTCTTGGTAATATATAACTTTTTCTAAGAATTGTATACAGATATAATAACTCGATCCAGCTGTACTCGTTTATTTATACTCGTCACAATCATAAATTCTTTACACAGCAAAGTGATTTCAAAGTATATGAGATTTTATTCAATTTCTGATAAATTATAATAGTCGAGTTTCAATGTAATTCATTATAAGAGGGTTATAAACATTCCTAGTATAATTAAGGACAAGATATACCCCTAATAAATCCAAATACATGTCAATAGGAGTACGGTTACCTTCAAAGGATTTTTAATACTCAATTATATCAAGAATGTTACGAACGGTTTAAACAATAATTTACCAAAGTTAGATCATTAAGTAAGATTGAAATAACATTATTAAGATTTATTTTTAATCGTCGGATAGTGTTTTGAAAAAGGTCATCATAAAAATAAAATGTTATTTTCTCGTCGATTTCTTTTCCAATGGTCTTTTCATTGATTTAATTCAGGTAACGTGCATCTACATGACGTGCGGAATACTAATGACAAGCCCAACAAAATTGCCGTCTATCGTGCATAGTTATTTACCACCTCGAAGTGTTCCCGTTTCAATGAGATCTTCGAGTAGCAGCATTGTATATGCCAATCACAAGTATGACGTTGTCGATGAACCCGAAGAAATTCCTGGCAAAGGAAGAGGTGGTCATCATTTCGAAGCTAGTTACTTGTATCCAAGCTCGAGACCAATCACGGTATCACTTCCGTTTAAGGACGAGATTGTTCAAACGTTCGATAAAGCTGAGAAAATAGTCAGGTGACAATTAAATTGATGTATCAATTATCAATCTTATTAATTTATTAATTAAAAAAATAATAAATATATATATATATATATAAATAATAA
>NW_014569724.1:83280-91987 GCF_001313835.1 Polistes canadensis
AAACAACAATAATGTATTTTTAATTCTACTCTTTGATAGTATTGGGGATAGGTGTGAAAAAGTGTTTGCAGAGAAGTCAGGTAAAAGGATGAATAAAAAGACATGCGGAATTGCAACGAAAATATGTTTTGAGCAAGCGTTAAAATATTTCTACGGGTATAGAAATGAAAGATCGATGACTAACCGTAAGAAAAGAAAAAACAAGACTATAACGTAAGATTTGGTGTAAATCATGAAAATCATGGTTTCTCTCTCTCTCTCTCTATCTCTCTCTCAAGAAAAAAAGACGAAACCTGTGAGAATTTGGATCAGCGAAGTAAATAAAAGATAGAATAAGTTTTTTCTCTCTCTCCCATCATTATTCCCTACGCGGAGCGTGAATTTTCCCCCATGGTGAATTTGTCTTTTTTTTCTTTTGCTTATGTAATTCCAACAACTCTGGTTTAAAAGAAAATGGACGGAATCGAGTTAGAGGAAGAGAGATAGAGAGAGAGAGAGAGATAGAGAGAGAGAGAGAGAGAGAGAGAGAGAGAGAGAGAGAGGGAGAGAAAGGTAGCAGCAAAAGGATCCCCGACGGGTTGAACAGCGAGTGAGACTGAAATTGCGACTTGGTGCTGGTGCAAGCCAGCCGCGTCTCGGGTTCGAGTCAAACCGCAATAAAAAGCAGGGAAGAAGCCGGAATAAAATATGAGGAATACGCGTTCGCGCTATCCTTTCTGTGACCGTAAAGAGAAAGAAACAGGGAACCAGCTCGTGCAAGGGCATGGGCATGGGCATGGGCGTGGGTATGGGCACGCCAAGGGGGAAGAAAGAAAGTAGAGATGGGTATTACCTCGATACGTTTCGTGAAAACACGCGAATGGCAAAAAATGGAACTATTCCAAGAGTCTAGTTTTCTCTACTACGACAAATTCAGTTGACACGTTTCTTTTCTTAACTCATTTTCATTTTTAACTTCATTCCCTTTTTTATTATCGTCTTATATCGTATACTTTTTTCAAACATGATATGTTATAACACAGATTTGCGATCATTATTTCTGGATTCCTGTTACGACAATGAAATGCTTTTGACATATTAATAACTGTTAGTTTACTTTTTTTTATCTCAGAAATATTCAATTTTTGAATGCTCGTAAATGAATTTTTCTCAAATACTCGAGAGATACAGTTAACGTTAACGCAAATATAAATATCCAATCTGGTTAATTAAATAGGACACACACGATGAGAGGTGAGTGAGTTGCGTCTGTCCAAAGTTGGAAATTTTTCGATCGAACCTAGGTACGCGTGCATAATAATTATGATCAAACTCGGTAGACAATTTGTTATAAATTGCGAGAAAACGCTATAACTGAGCAGAATTTCAATCTCTTTCGCAGTCGTAACGTGTCGATTAGGACTATGCGGGCATATTGCCAATATCGATCGGATTCGTATCAAGATCGTACACTCGTCAGTTAGCATTGAAATTTCGATTGGTTCGCATCGATGCACTCCCGTTGAACCTTCCATCCTATTCACCATCACCACCCACCCTGGCCCTTCTATCACCCAGGAAAAACCCGAGGGAGTGAACTCCGATTTGTCTCCGTGGCCGTACGCTTTGTTTTCCTCATCGGTACCAGTTCAACTTTACTACTACTACTATTACCTACTAACACTCTCTCATTTCTCTTGCTTTCTCTGTCTCCTATCTGGTTTGGTCCAATCCCCGTCGTGGCTTGCCAACATTTATCTATGTCCCACCTTCGTGTTCGTCTCCATCGACGAGAACCTAAGGAGGTTCGAGCACATTCTCCGCTAAATACACATCGAGACGTGTGTACAAACTCGAGTCTGTACAAATTTCTCTGGATACATTTTTTTCCTCGCATTTTTTACATTCCAAATGAAATATAAGAACGGATAATGGGAGTTATTAGCGTTCAGGTTTTTTTTTCTTTTAGAAAAATATTCGGACATGTGTCCGTTTTTCAAAAAAAAGAAAATCTCTTTTTAGATTTCTCAATTCAGTGTAGATGTGCATTTGAATGAGTTCATTCGAGTAACCATTGGTTATCCTAAAGATAACGTTAAAGATACGAGAAATCTACTAGATAAAAAATCACGATCATCGATTATAATTACAATATAATTGTGTATAAAATAATTGGAAGATCTTGAACGTGTAAACACGTTAGTATGTTGGTGAAGGATTGATCACACGCAGGGGGAAACCTTCTGAGGAACGCATGGATTTTCGTATAATTGGTCTTATCGCGTTTGTAGATCGATGACAGGAACTTTTATTGTTTACGTTTACTATTTGTTACTATTAAATCGATCTTGGTTATTCCAAAAAGAATTTATCATTGTTTCTAACAAAAGTATCCCGTTTCTTACATATAAGATTTACAATAGGATTGCAAAGTTTTGACGTTTAGTGTATTCCCATTTGAAATTAAATTCAACAATCGATAGGATTTCGACATTAATCTTCGAACGTCAACTACGAGAAACGACGTCCATGAGATTTTCTCTACACATCCTCGTGGATTTGCTTTCTCAAAGAGTGGTAGAGTGGATCGTGACAAATAGCCGGCGGTATCGTCGACAGCAAACTTCAGTTACACCTACGCGATAACAACACGAGTAACGGAGAGAAAGAGAAAGAGAAAGAGAAAGAGAAAGAGATGTAGGTGTGTCCTTTCATGCGGAGCAATTTCCCTTAAACTCTCCTCTTTAAACCACATCGTGGTAATGCTAGTAGTAGTAGTAGTAATGGTGATGATGGTGGTAGTGGTGGTGGATGCTAGATGGTAGATGCTGATGGTAAGAGAGGTAAAAGGGATGGGAAGGGATGCAAATAAACTCGAGATCCCACACGTGACGCGTCCGAGTAGCCACTCGTTTCTACCCAAGTCGCTCTCTTCGTTCTACGATCCGAGGCTCAATTACGAGCAGAGGAGAAGGAAAGGGTTACTGTTTCTCTCTCTCTCTCTCTCTCTCTCTCTCTCTCTAACTTTCTTTTTATTTCAGGCATCGCGAACGAGATGGTAGAGGGTAGTATTACGACGGTAGCTACTGGTGCCTATTACTGATGATGGCCCTGGTGGTGGTGATGGTGGTGGTGGTGGTAGTGGTGGTGATGGTGGTGGTGGTGGTGGTGGTGGTGGTGGTGGTGGTGGTGGTGGTGATACGCTGAGGTGAAACGGTTCAAGAGGCTGCGGACTTCTTTCACGACCTGCTGCTATTCACCAAAGGAAATAAGAGGAGAGCTCGAAGAAAGTGCACGCACCCAAGGCATGTAATTGCCACGGTGTTTATAATTGTTACTCGCTCTCGTCTTTCCACGGCCTCCACTACCTCTTCATAATTCCCCCCTCTCTCTCTTTCCCTCTTTCTTTGCTCTCTCATTTCTCTTTCTAGTTCGAAGGGAAACTAACTCACGAGTTCCCTTCTTCTTGCGGCCCACTCCGCCGTGGGCTCTTCAACGACACGGCGAAGAGAGACGAAAAATTAGTCTGAGGATAAGCGACTTACCCTGGTCTTAACCCCTATCTTTCTTTCTTTCTTTCTTTCTTTCTTTCTTTCTTTCTTTCTTTCTTTCTTTCTTTCTTTCTTTCTTTCTTTCTTTCCTTCTTTTTGAGCTTTCACCAAGGAGCTTTAATAGAGATAGGGTATAAGAAAGTGTACGCGTGCGAGAGAAAAGAGACTCTTTGTTCTCTGGTTAGAACACGGATCGAAGATCTTTTTTCTCTCTTTCTTTCCTTTTCTTCTCTTTTCTTTTCTTTTCTTTTCTTTTCTTTTTTCTTTTATTTTTTTCTTTTGCTTCTTTCTCTTTCTTCTTGTCCGAGGAAAGGACTCAAGCTCGCTTTTACGAGAAACCTGATAAAGATTAATGTCTCTAACGTCGAGTCAACGTCGTATACATATCTAACCTATCTACATACCTTTATATTATCTTCTATTCACTATTATAAACGTACAACTTTCTATGAACAAATGTATATACCTACGTATATACACTACGTATATCCTACGTATATCCTGTTAATCCTGCAGTGTTGTTGGGTTACATCGAGTGTCTGGATAGGATTGACGTCTGCCAGGATTAGAGAGGGCTTGCCTATCTGTTATGCAAAATTCGATTAACATACATATTGCAACGTATAGACGCAAAAGAACCGTTCTATTGTGACTTTTTAAACACGAGTTAAATGACGCAATTATTGATCGCATCTATGCCAACAGTTATTATTCGGGGAAGAATATTTTCATTAAATCTATTAGAACTGTATATCTTGTGAGAAATATTAATCCGTTGGCAAAAATATCGATAGAATTTTGGATGCAGAAATAAATAAAGAGTCAAGAAAAACGAGAACAGTAGCAAATATTCTGTCTTTCATCGACGTATTTGATATACGTTGACATTTCACCATGTGAATCTTGTCATTATCCAATTTTGATCTTTCACGATAACATATACTAGACATCGGTGCGAGTTAAAAGTAGGAGAAGAATATTCGGAAGTAGGATCCGTCAGTACGTTCCTGACAACGTTGAGCATTAGTATGGTGTTGGTGATAGTGCATAAATAGACTGTAACCTCTGTTAGCCTCTTCGTTGGGATTCGATCACATCGAGCTAGCTGCGTTACTTCCACGTCGGGACAGGAACTACTTATATTTGTGTTTATTACGTCGAGATCTGACGTCACTTCCTGAGGGAAGAGGTGGACGGAATAACCTCATCACCGTGTATCCCGTAGATGCGAACCATTGCTGTGGTTGCTGTTGCTGCTTCTGCTTCTGTTCCCCCCTTTAAATGGATCCGAGTGGATCCCGTCTGCCTTCTCTTTTCTCTTCTCTTCCCTCTCTCTCTCTCCTCCTCTCTCCCTCTTCCATCCACCTCTCAATGCTTTGCTCGGACCCTTTTCCTTCTCTTCCTAGTTAGCTCCCTTTTGTAGCTGAGAATCTCCGAACGACTTCCACCTCCTCTCGAACGAAGAATCAAGAGTAATCACGGCGAATCGAATACGACCGATTCTGATGGCAAGTGAAACAGAGATAGGTAGAGAAAAGCCATGAGATTGAGATACAGATAAAATGAGAGAGAGAGAGAGAGAGATTGAGAAAAGTTGGATAAAGAAAGGAGAGAAATTGCGAGCTACGACATTGGAAGCTCCAACCAAGCACGTTCTTGGACAAGGGACGAAATTGCAGACAGTAAAGGTAAGAGTACGTCGTTCGATCGTCGTTTTATGTCACGAGCAAAGAAGTATCCACCGTTGTTTACTCGTTTACACACACACACACTCAAACGTTAGCATTGAAATACGAAGACAGAGTGGGAGCATTTTTGTCTAGAAAAAAAAAACATTTCGAATCAATTTACTATTAATTATCGGCTCATGGCAACGCGTTATCCGCGAAACAATTCGGCATAAAAATCTAATAATAAAAATAAAATATGTACATACAGAGACGACAACGAATCAGGTATGCCCGTTTCATTTTGCACGTGATTTAAGATGATATCAACAAAATTTTCGGTTAAAAATGTAATAAAAATAAATAAATCAATCAGTTTTGTATTTTTTTGTAAGATCATGTATCGGTGCGAGTTGGTTTAAGAAAAAGAGAGGAACAGGAAGAACTAGAGGATCGGAGCTGGCTAGTCTAGCAATTTAATTCCATTTTTATAGGCTGCCCGAGGGTAGTCTCGCGGGGGTCTTGTCTTCCACTTTGATTCAAATGGAAATACCAGTGGTAACCCCTCCACTTCCCTTCCCTTCCCTTCCCTTCCCTTCCCCTCTCCCCACCCACCCACCACCACTTAGCAAAAGAAAGAAGATAGAGATAGAGAAAGAGAATTGTAAGTAGGAATTCAAACAAAGCTCGTTGGTGGTGGTAGCTAGGATGCTACGCGATTGAGCAAAGAAGAGAGCATTTAACGCATGGATTCTCGCTATCTTTCTTTCTTTCTCTCTCTCTCTCTCTCTCTCTCTCTCTCTCTCTCTCTCTCTCTCTCTTTCAGCTTTTTCCTAAAGGAACTACTCTGGGTATTCCGTTTATATTCATTAGATTTGACGGTTCTTAGAGATAGCAACGAGAAGGGAAAGTCTTCGTGGAATATTCGTAAAAGTTGCTCAGCTTTTCGAACTTTTTCAACGCTTTAGGATTTATGCAAAGAAGGGTAAAACGCTTGTTGAATCTATGTAGAAAAGGCTTAAACCTTACGATTCGAAAGATTTTTCTTTCCCTTTTTTTCTTTTCTTTTCTTTCTTTCTTTATTTTTTTCTCTTACCCGAAGAAATAAAAATATTTCATGAAAGCTAAAGAGAAACGTGATTAATTTTTACCGGATGTGGTAAGAATCTAACGATCGGATGAACAACGAAAAAAAAAAGGAAAAAAGAAATAGAAGAATGAATTAAGTAAAAGTAGAAGAAGAAGAAGAAGAAGAAGAAGTGAATTCCTTTTATCTGAAGAAGAAAGTTGAAGTATAGAACTCGGATAGAAGTAAAGCCACTTCTACTATTCCGGAGGGCTTCGGAGCTTTAGTAAAAAGTCTAGTAGGCGAATGTAGTAGCTAGTGGAAAATTTAACGAAGCGAACTTGCTGGCAAGCAAGCAGCTGCCACCGCTACTTTCTTTTGCTGCTGCTGTTACTGTTACTGTTGCTTCTACTAGGTGGTAGCCACCGCCGCCGCCGCCATCACCACTACCTCCTCCTAGCTATTTGGCTTTGGATTCTCCACCCAGGGACGATAGTGCTATTTAACGAGAGCTACTGGCGCAAGTGCAAAGTGTCATGCCATTACAGGGGTGGCAGACGACTGGTGCAGCGCACCGTTCCATTAAGCAACCTACGTTTCAGTCCTCTGTCTTTACGTGTGTCTCTACGTGTGTCACGAAGCAAAAGAGATAGACAGACAGATAGATAGATAGATAGATAGATAGATAGATAGATACTAAAGCTGCGGGTGTATGTGTGAGAGCAAAGTGGAAGGGTATGGTTGTATTCGGCGAAGTGCGCCTTTAATTAAACCAAAAGACCGACGTGTATTGTCATTCTCTAGGATAGATACCAAAGAGAAATAGAAGGAAAGAGAGAGAGAGGAAGTACAGGGATGCGTTATAGTAGTCTACTGTCGGCCAGTTATACTAGTTACAAGAGAATCACGCGCTTGGTACGTGTTCGCTCGTGAAAATTTGCACCATTTCGTTTAATTCGCGAAAGTTCGGGCTGCCGCAGGCTCGAGTGGAAGCTGCGTAACGAGATCTTCCGCTCGGATTGCTCTGAGGGAACGAGACCCATCCACCCAACCACCTACCTATATTCCTCTCTATCTCTCTCTCTTTCTCTCTCATGCAATATTTATTCCTTCTAACAGTCTTTTCTTTTTCGGGTTGGAAGCCTTCCTACTTATTAATTGCTATCTCTCTTACCTTTATTACGTTCTAATTATTTCGAAATGATTGTAAAGTAACTAGGTATCGTATCAACGTTCAATTATGTTTCTTTTTTTTAATTTTAATTTTGTTATAATTTTCAAAATATTCAGACAAGATTAATTATATTTATTGTATCTATAATACTATATTTGGTTGTTGGAAATTATATTTATAAATTTGGATGTGCTTCTTTTTCGGATATTCCAATGAGAAATAAGATATAATAACGTGCCGCCATTTGATATACGTAATTTCCTTTCAAAGTTTGACGAGCCAAAATGATTTATTTTTTTTTTACTGATTTCCGAAACGTAATCCGATCTAGTTTTGCCTCTCTCTCTCTCTCCTTTCTTTTTTACGAGGATAAAAGTTAGAAGAGGGAATTCTTTTTAGATTGGGATACCTGTCATTACTCTGTTTCTTTTTCTTTTATTTTTTTTTCTTTTTTATAGGAACCCGATCCACATTTGGAAGAGTCTCTAGAAGTCGTTTCGAATCTCGTTGGAGCGTTCTTCCGGAAGAATTTATGTAGGTCAGCTGATTCGATAAAATCCGACGTATGCGATCGCGTTCTACCAAAGTAATGAATGAATCCAAGAGATTTTAATCTCCTCGGCTCGTTTGTCAATTGTCCGACAATTTGACTTCTTATACGATAACGTCATTTTCTTCTTCTTCTTCTTCTTCTTCTTTTTTTTTTTAATACCCTAAACGTAAACTACCCTAAACGTGAAATTTTTGTAATTATTGTAAACAAATATATATATCCGAATATGAATTTTTCCACAAAGAGAAAATGATCGAGACGACGAATATATAAAAGAGTAACTATGAAAAAATGTTTTTGTAACTATTTTTACGTCACGTTCTAAGCAAAATGCTAACTTGAACGTTAAAAAAAAAAAAAGAAAAGAAGACTTGCTGTTAATTTCCAAGGAAAAAAATGGGACGGAACACATTGAATAAAAGAATAATGCCGAAACGTTTGTTTTATCAAAGAAAAGTGGAAAAGAAGAAACCCTTTTACAGTTGAGCGTGTCGCATCGACGGTGTTAGCGGTTTCTCAAAGGGAACAGAGTTAAATTGTTTTACGAGAAGGAACGTTCTTGAATCCGATAGAGACTAAAGTACAGAAAAAGAAAGACCGAGAAAAAGAGAAAAAGAGTGAGAGAGAGAGAGAGAGAGAGAGAGAGAGAGAGAGAGAGAGAACCATTGCTGGTAGATTTTTCGCAGGGAAATGGAGCAAGAGTGAAAGAGTGGAAAG